>NW_026779426.1:0-104393 GCF_030144855.1 Hypanus sabinus
GAAGTTCCCACCAAACCATCCATCACGCACTTCCGGTGTCAAGACACAGAGTGAATTCCGTACCACTCTGTCTTATCGCACACGCCCGGGGAGAGACACAAAATCTGCCGTCAGGTACCGATTGAAGCTACCTCGACCCCAACGCTGAAACACTCACAAATCGATGCTCGCTCAACACCGTCCCATCACTCACTCGGTGTGTCAGAAACAGACCGATGCTTCCTCCACACCGTCCCATCACTCACTCGGTGTGTCAGAAACAGAGCGATGCTTCCTCCACACCGTCCCATCACCGACCACAAACAGGCAGTGAAGGTCACTCCACTGCGCCTCGTCACGCAGCCTCTGGGCCGGACACAGAGTGAATCTCCCTCCGCACTCTTCCATTGCACACCCCCGGGGTCAGACACAAACAGTGAAGCTCTCTCTCTCTCTCCGGCCCCATCGGACACACATGGTTTCAGACTGCAGGCTGCTCATTGTCAAATGATACGCTCTTGCGGACAGACAGAGAGTGAATCTTCCTCCGCACTATCCCATCACATACTCCTGGGTCAGACACAGAGCAAATATCCCTCCACACAGTCACATCACACACTCCTGCGGTCAGACACAGAGTGCAGCTCCCTCCACACCGTCCCATCACACACTCCTGGGTTCGGACACTGAGTGAATCTCCCTCCACACCGTCACATCACACTACCGGGGTCAGACACAGTGTGAATTTCCCTCCGCACCACCCCTCACACAATCTCTGTGTCAGCCGGTAAAATTTATATCCCTCCACAGAGTCCAATCACACACACAGCCTTGCCAGGCACAATGTGAATCTCTCCGTCTCCACGGCCCCACCACACACTTCATCGGTAAGACACAGAAAGAAACTCCCTCTGCACACACGGCATATGTCAGATGGAGAGTGATTCTCCCTCTACAGCTTCCAAACACACCACAGAGCAGACTGTCAGACACTGAGGGAAGCTGCCACCTCACGGTCTTATCACACACTTCAAGTCTAACACGAGTCCCCCTCCTTACGTCACATTGCACTCTCTGGCGAGTCGCAGAATGAAGCTCTCTCTGTACCGTCTCACAACACCTCCCTGTGTTCACACACAAAGTGAAGTTCACTCACGTGGTCAGACTCCCTCCGCAACATCCAATGACAGAATCCGGTGTCACATAGAATGAAGGTTCCTCTGCACTGTCCAATCATAAACTCTTCGAGTGAGACACAAACGCTCTCTCTCAGTACGATCCCATTACCCCCTCTACGAGACAGACACAGGATAAACCTCCCTCTGCACCATCCCATCACTCACTCCCGGAGTCAGACACAAAGTGAATCCCCCTCTGTACCGTGAAACTCTGTGTGCACGGTCCCAGAATACCCTTCAGAGTTCAGACATAGGCTGAATCTCTCTGGGCACTTCCCATCAGACGATCCCGCTGTCAGACACAGAGCGTAGCTGGCACCATACCGATCGATCACAGAATCCCCGAGTCAGATACAGAGCGAAACTGTAATGTTACTTCTCACAATCCCGTGGTCTGACACAGAGTGGATCCACATCGCAACGTCCCATCACACTCTACTGGATTCAGTGATAGAGTGAAAGTTCCTCCACGCAGCCCCATCACACACTCACCGGGACAAACACAGGGAGTATCACCCTCCATACCATCTCTTCACACACACTCCCAATGTCAAGCACAGTGACACTTCCTCTCTCCATGCCTGCCATGTGACGAGGAGCGGGTGAAAGAGGGGGATAATGCCTCACCTCTTCTGCTGGTCAACAATTCACAGATTCGAGCCTTGGTTTCGTTGACAGATCTGAACTTCGTTTCCATCTCGGTGAACCGGTGACGGAGATCGCTGTGCATTCCTTTACGATCGGGCAGATTAGAGTTCCGGTGACATCTTTCGTTCGACTGACGAATCTGTGACACTGAGAGAGATGGTAAAGAATGTTAAGAGTTTACAGTAACACGTGAGTCAGCGTCACGCTACCGAACAGGTCACAGAGAGTGTTGTGTCAGTGTCACGGTGAAGGGTGTCACAGTGAAGGATGTGCTCGTGGTGCAGTGAGAGGAAACGGCGCCACCTTGAGGGGCGTGTTTGTGTTACTCTGACGGGTATATCAATGTCCCGGTGAAGGTGTTGTTGTTACCGTGGGGGTCTGCGTCAGTGTCGTGCGCGGCATGTCCGAGTTGCTGTGAAGAGCCTGTCGGTGTCAGTGTGATAGGAGTTTCAATGCCCCGGCGGGAATTGACAATGACGTTTCCAGGTGTCATGGTGAGGTGCGTGCTGGTCGCAAAGAGAAGGTTACGTCAGGAACAATGTGAGAGTCATGTCATCGCCACGGTGTGTGTGAGAGCGACACGCTGAGGTGTGTGTCGGTGCAATGAAGAGTTGTACGTCGATGTCACTGTGTTCAGTGTGAATTTAGCTCTCGGTATTTGTTAAGGGGTTTGCCTATGTCAGAGTGAGGTGTGGGTAATTGCCTCAGTGAGCAATGCATCGGCGTTATGTTGAGGGGTGATCCTGTCTCAGTAAGAGGTGATACAGTGGCGTGTGAGTCTTTGTCACGATGCGGTGCAGAGCGGATCGCTCTGAGATCCGTGAAGGTGTCACGGTGTACGGTACCTCAGTGTCACAGTGAAGAGCGTGTCGGTGTCACCGTGAGGTGTCTTTCGGTGTCGGGTGAGAAATTTATCAGTGAGACGGTGAGGGGCATGTCAATATTACAGTGAGGGGACGTTGCGGTCAGTGTGACAGCTACATGTGGGTCACAGCGATGGTCGTGTCAGTGTCGCGGTTAGGAGTGCATCTGCATCTCATTGAACGTCGTGACTGTGCAACTGTAACATCATTGTTGACGTGACAGCGAATGGCGTGTCGGTGTCAGCATGAGACCTGATTGTGCTACGGTAAAGGCCGTGTTTGTATCACGGTTTGGGGTGTTTCCGTCTTGTAGAACATAGAACAGTACAGCACATTCTGACCCTTCGGCCCGCAGTGTTGTGCCGACCCCTAAAACGCTGCCTTCCGTACAACCCACCACCTTAAACTCCTCCACCTATCTGTCTCGGAGGCTCTTAAATTTCACTATTTTATCTGCCTCCACCACTGACTCAGGAAGTGCAGTCCACTCACCAACCACTCTCTGAGTAAAAAAAAACTTCCTCTAATATCCCCCTTGAACATCCCACCTCTTACCTTAAAGCCATATCCTCTTGTATTGAGCAGTGGTGACTTGGGGAAGAGGTGCTGTCTGTCCACTCTGTCCACTCTTTTCCTCTTAATATCTTGTAGACCTCTATCTTGTCTTGTCTCATCCTTCTTCCCTCCAAAGAGTAAAACCCTAGCTCCCTTAATCTCGAATCATAATACATACACTCTAAACCAGGAAACATCCTGGTAAATCTCCTCTGTACCTTTTCTAACGCTTCCACAACCGTCTTACAGTGCGGATATCAGAACGGGACACCAGTACTCCAGGTGTGGTCTAACCAGAGCTTTATGGAGCTGCATCATTATATCGCGACTTTTAAACTCTGTCCCTCGACTTATGAAAGCTAACAACCATAATCGATTTAACTACCCTGTCTACCTGTGAGGCAAATTACAGGGATCTGTGGACACGTACCCCCAGTTCCCTCTGCTCCACCACACTACCCAGTATCCTACCATTTACTCTGCACTCTGACTTGGAGTTTGCCCTTCCAAAGTGTACCACCTCAAACCTTTCCGGGTTGAACTCCACCTGCCACATCTCAGCCCACTTCTGCATCCCATCAAATTCTCTCTGCCATCATCGACAATCCTTAACACTATCCACAAGACCACCAACCTTTGTGTCATCTCCTATCTTACCACCCACAATTCTACCCCCCAATCCATGTCGTTCATAAAAATCACGAAAAACAGAGGTACTAGAACCGATCCATGAGGAACACCGCTAGTCACGGACCTCCAATCCGAATGTGTTCCCTCCACCACGATACTCTGCTTTCTCCAGGCAAGCCAATTGTGAATACAACTGGCCAAGCTTCCCTGGATCCCATGCCTTCTGAATTTCAAAATAAGCTCCACCGTGTGGAACTTTGTCAAATGCCTCACTCAATTCCATGTATATCACATTCTCTGCTCTAACCTTATCTGTATGCCTGTTCACCTCCTCAAAGGATTCTATCAGGATTGTTAGACACGATCTGCACTTCACAAAGCCTTGATGACTGTTCCTGTTCAGACCATGATCTCTAAATGCCCATTGGTGCTATCCCTACGAATCTTTTCCAACAGCTTTTCCACCACGGACGGAAGGCTCACTGGGTTATAATTATCCGGACTATCCCTACCTACTTATTTGAACAGGAGTGAAAAATGTGCCCCCTCCCTTCCTGCCGGACCATTCCCTTGGACAGCGCGGACATAACGATTCTACCCAGGTGATCAACAATCTCTTCTCTCCCCTCGTGAAGCAGCCTGGGGAATATTCTTTTAGTCTCCTGTGACTTATCGTCTGAATGTATTTAATCAACTACAACAGCTCCTCTCCCCTAATATCAGCATAGTCCAGAACATCAAGCTCCCTCATATTGTCTTCACCGTCATCAATTTCCCTCTCATTTGTGAATACAGAAGAGAAGTATTCATTGAGAACCTCGCTCACTTCCACAGTCTCCAGGCACATGTTCCCACCTTTATCTCTAATCGCTCCTGCCTTCAATCCTGTCATCCTTTTGTTCTTCACATAATTGAAGAATGCCTTGTTTTCCTTTACACTATTCGCCAAGGCCTTCTCTTGCTTCCTTCTGTCGACAGCGCCTTCTTCATCTCTTTTCTTTCTAAACTGCTTTCCTCAATAGATACACCTCTTTCTGGCTTCCTAATCTTCATGTACTCTGCCTTCTTCCATCGGTGTTACGGTAAGGCGGGTGTTGGTTTCACTGTTGTGTTTTACAATCTCTATATATTCCACTCTCTTTTTTTACGGTCTGACTCCACTCGGAGACCGTTCCACTCACCATGGACCGAGAGACTGGCCACTGTCACGATGAGGGCGGACGTAACTAGGCAGATTATGCAGATAAGTCGGTAGGCTGTTTTTCCAATCTTCACTTTCGACTCCTGTTCCTGCGCAGCTGTGGAGATACCATACGACCATAAGATCACAATAAGTATTTAATAAGACAATATGAGATACTTAATGGATACTTTACTTCAGTACTTAGTGACTGTCGCGATGACTTGCAGCAGACTGCAAGGCCTGAGAATGTAGATGTCGAGAAAGAGGATCTAATGGAGCATTGGGAGAGCATCACATTGGATAAGTCATCGGTACCGGACGAAACATACCCCAGGCAACCATGGGAGGGGAGGAAAGAGATTGCTGAGGCTCTGGCAATGATCTATGCATCATCAATGGAGACGTGGGAGGGTCCGGAGGATTGGAAGGTTGTGGATGTTGTTCCTTTATTCAAAAATGGGAGCAGAGATAACCCAGGAAATTATAGACCAGTGAGTCTTACCTCAGCGGTTGGTAAGCTGATGGAGAAGATCCTGGGAGGCAGGATTTATGAACAGTTAAAGAGGTATAATCAGTTTAGGAGTTGTCAGCATGGATTTGTAAATGGCAGATCGTGCCTTGCCAGACTGATTGAATTTTTGTGGGGACGCGACTAAACACATTGGTGAAGGAAGAGCAGTTGATGCCCTTTGGCCCACAATGCTGTGCTGATCCTTAAACACTGCCTCCCATGTAATTCAACACATTAAGTTCCTCCATATACCTGTCTAGTATTTTTTTAAATTTCACTATTGTATCTGCCTCCGCCACTGACTCAGGCAGTGCATTCTACGCACCAGCCACTCTCTGAGTAAAAAAAAACCTTCATCTAATATCCCCCTTGAACTTCCCACCCCTTACCTTCAAGCCATGTCCTGTTATATTGAGCTGTGGTTCCCTAGGAAAGTGGCGTTCACTCTCCACTCTATCAATTCTTGTCAATTTCCTGTATCATCTACCATGTATCCTCTCATCTTCCTTCGCTCCAGAGAGTAAAGACTTTGCTCCCTTAATCTCCGATCATAATGCACACTCTCTAAACTAGGATTCATCCTGGTAAGTCTCCTCTGTACCCCTTCCAATGCTTCCACATCCTTTCTATAGTGAGGCGACTGGAACTGGACACTGTCCTCAAAGTGTGGCCTAAAATGTCAAGGGCCTTGATAAAACTGTGCAGCCATGTTCAGGGAGCTATGAACATGGATCCCAAGATCCTCTGACCATCTAAAGGTGTTCGGCACAGCATTGTAATCTGAAGGGTTGTATTGTGCTGTAGATTCTCTACGTCTCTATGTTCCAACAATGTTTAGGGTCTTGGCTTTGATTGTGTGTCACTTCTTTCATTTGATTTACCAAGGCCCAACATTTTAGGTTTTAACCGGTTAACCTCTGTCTGCCAGGTCTCCAAACCATATCTGTAACTGATCTACGCCCCACTGAATTCCTGGCTAGTCTTCTCCGCTCTCCACAATATTGCTTTCCCTTCTTCATCAGCTCGTTCCCATTTCCCTCTGTTATTTCCGACCTTCAGACACATGCTTTCATTTGAAAGACTGAACGCAATATGGTACATTTACACTGAAGTCCTCTCACATTCAGTATGGTGACCTATTTGTTCTAATTTAATCTGGACTCGTCTGCGGATCGGTGGAAACACTTGAACTCAGTGGCTAGAGGTATTGGTCCCGATCTGGGAATTGAAAAGTGTTTTCACTGAATCACCTACAGTGCAATGATGGGTTCAAAGAGCTATAATATGATTAGCAATAGCCAGTATGGCTTTGTCAAGGGTAGGTATGCTTGACGAGCCTGATTGTATATTTGTGAGGATGAGACTAAACACATTGTCGAAGGAAGAGAAGTAGATTTAACGTATATGTATCTCAGTAAGGCATTTGATAAGGTAACCCTTGCCAGTCTTACTGAGAAAGTAAGGAGAAATGGGATCCAAGGGGGTATTGCTTTGTGGATCCAGACCTGGCTTGCCACAGAAGGCAAAGAGTGGGTGTAGACCGGTCATATTCTGCACGGAAATCGGTCACCAGTGGAGTGCATGTGGGATCTGTTCTGGGACCCTTATTCTTCGTGACTTTTATAAGTGACCTAGATGAAGATGTGGAGGGCTGGGTTCATAAGTTTGATGACACAATGTTTGGAGTTGTTGTAGATAGTTAGAGGGCTGTCAGAGGTTACAGCGGGACATTGATAGGGTGCAAAACCGGGCTAAGAAATGACATATGGAGTTCAACCCAGCGAAGTGTGAAGTGGTTCACGTTGGTAGGGCAGATTACAGTACTAATGGTAAGATTATGGGCAGAGTGGGGAATCAGAGGGATCTTGGGGACCTAGCTCAAAGCAGATGCGCAGGTTGACTCTGTGATTAAGAAGGCGTACGTTTATTTTGGCCTTAGTTAATCGTGGAATTTAATTTAGGAGCCGAGAGGTAATGTTGCAGCTATATAGGATGTTGGACATACCCTACTTGGAGTACTGTGCTCAGTTCTGGTCGCCTCGCTGTAGAAAAGACGTGGAATCCATAGAAAGGGTGCAGAGGAGATTGACAAGAATGTTTATTTGATTTGAGAGCATGCATTATGAGAATACAACCTATTGACGGAGGATGAGAGGTGACCAGATTTGAGGTGCACAAGATGAGGAGAGGCATGGATCGTGTGGATAGTCAGAGGCTTTTTCTCAGGACTGAAATCGCTCGCAGAAAAGGACATGCTTTTAAGGTGCTTGGAAGTAGGTACAGAGGAGGTGTCGGGGTAAGCTTTTTTTTTACTCAGAGTGTGGTGAGGCTGCAGGAAATGGTGGTGGAGGCGAAACCGTTAGGCTCTATCAAAGGACTCATGGATGGCTACATCGAGCTTAGAAAAATAGAGGGTTCTGGGTAAAGCCTTGGTAGTTCGAAGGTAGGGACTTGTTCGCTTCAACTTTATGGCCGAAGAGCTTGTAATGTGCTGTATGTTTTCTATGTTTGAATGTTTCTATATAGATCACGAGCAGGAGAGGTCCTACAGTATAAAGAGTCACAGTTACAGAGAGAGGGCAGTGCCGGCAGGCTATAAAATGCAAGGGGCCAGGACGAGGTAGATCGTGAGGTCAGGACTCCATCTGATCGTCCCAGGGGGCCGTTCGATAATCCGATAGATACGGGCCAGAAGCCGTCCTTCAGACTGGTGGGAAGAGCTTTAGTACCTTTCTCCCCGATGGGACGGAGTCCGGCTGGGTTGAATGGGGGTCTATGGTTATGCTGGCTGCTTCACGGAGACAGCAGGAAATGTCCACGGAGTGAAAGTGTTAGGTTTCCATCTTTGGAGTAAGACAGCAGGACGGCTGATTAGGGCAGTGTACCAGGCGTGATGGATAGGGAATTCAATGACCTATTGTAGGGCTGCTTTGTATAAGGGGGTGGGGCCAGGGGAGGTTAGATTCATCGATATTTTTGCGGAGGACCTGATTAATAGATAAAATGCACACTGAATTCAACAAATATTTTTACTGGGTACAAAATGGTAGAACACTCAGGGAGATAGAAGAGAGGAAGGGAAGGGCGAAGAAAGAAATGAGCGGTGAGAGAGGGAGGGAGGGGGGAGATCCTGAAGATCGAAGATGGAGAAAAGTAAGAGATACTTGATGGCCTGAGAGCAGTCAGATTTTTTTTTTGCGGAGGACCTGTTTGTCCTGATTGGTCGATAATATGTACACTGACGTTAACAAATACTGTCACATGATCCCAGATGGTGGATCACTCTGTGAGATGGAAGAAAGGAAGGGAGGGAGAGTCGGAGAAAGAACAGGAAAGGTGAGAGAGGGAGAGTGGTGGGGGGGAGATCCAGATGGTGGAAAATGGAGGAGTGAGAGACATACTGGATGGATTGAGACCCAGGGAGAGATGTCCGGCTAATTTGCTCCGGAAGGACTGATCAGTTACGGGGAGTAGATGTAATCTACCTGGACGTTAACTATTTCTCAGATGGTACACTGCTCTGGAAGATGATGATACAGGAGTCGGGATGTTTCGTTGCAGATCTACAGTGACGCCGCTCTTGTTCAGTGTTAATCTCCCTGATATAGGAAAGGTCACGATGCCGGAATGTTTATGAGTATGTTGGACTCAGGGGAATGAGGCATGGAGAAGGGTCGGGCACGTCGGGATTCTATTCCTTGTATCGCAGGGGTGACCTTACAGAGTTGTATAAAACCTCGAGTTGCACAGGCAGGGTGAACAAGCACAGACGTTTCTCAGGTCCGGGGTTTCGGGAACCAGAGGGCCCAGGATTGAGGTGAGAGTCGATTGCGTGGAAGGAGAGAGATGAGTGAGGGAGTGGTGTTAGAGAGGTAGGAGGAAGACCGAGACGAGAGGGGTAAAGAGAAAGTGAGAGTGAGAGCATAGGTGTGGAGAGAGAGACGGACAGTGGGGCGGAGGGGGAAAAGTGGGGATATGGGGAGAAACAGGGGAATAGATGGGGAAACGTTTGTAGTAGATTAGTTGGGGAGAATCGGGAACCGAGTAGTGGAGGCGACTGGCGTAGGACAGGGGAAGAGAGAGAGTGGTGGGTAGTGTGGGAAGATGGAGGAGTGAGAGTGGAGCAGATATAATGAGGAGAATGAGGATGTTGCCGGATTGGAGGGAGAAATTTATGGATAGTGATCGGTTAGGTTGGGAATTTAATTCTTGGAGTGTTGGGGTGACCACACAAAGACGCATGAAACCATGAGCCGAGAATGCGTACGGCTATTTTCCACAGACTTGGAGAATCGAGGACCAGAGCGCACAGGTCTAAGGTGAGAGGGGAATGAGATTTAATTGGGACCCGTGTGGGGGTTGTCAGTCTATGGAACGAGCTGACAGAGAATGTGGTCCAAGCAGATGGATTACAAACACTTGGGAGTATGAGACTGACCACTCCAGAATGACGTCCTCGCTATTTGTGCAGCCGTTGATAGCCCGCCGGGTCCCGAGGAAATGGGAGGATCTTCGTCCTCATCGACGCGGAGTTTCTTTTTCCGGATGTTCAGCTCTGAGTAGGTGGAGTTCAGACTGTCTGGGAGAGAGAGAGAGAGAGAGAGAGAGAGACAGGCAGATTAGTAAGAGAGTGAGAGCGGTAGGGAATGGGGGAAGGAGTCGGGGAGAGAGAGAAGAGGGAGAGGGACCAGTGAAGGGAGAGAGGGTATGAGGTAGCGAGAGAGAGGTTGGGGGCGACCGGGGAGAGAGAGAGGACAGAGACGTGGAGACAGAGAGTAAGTGAAAACGATGGACAGAGAGGGGAGAGCGCGGTGGGCATTGGACAGGAAAATGCGAGAGAAAGAACGGGGAGAGAAAGGGAGAGGGGGAAGACTGTGTCGGGGGAGCGGATTGGGAGGCGTGAGAGATGAATGGAGGGGAATGAGAAGGGAGAGGGAGGGCGGGCGGAAGTGGGAGAGGGAGGAGGAAGCGAGAACAAGAGAATTTCAGTGAGAGGGGAAAGAGCAAGCGGGAAGAGCGCCGGGGAGCGGGAGAGATGGATGGAGAGAAACAGAAAGCGTGGAGGGAAGATGAGTGGCTAACTTCGAGACAGAGAGAAGTGGGAAGAACTGGCGGGATATAAGTGAGCAGAGAGAGAGCGATAGAGAGGGAGAACGAGAGTGGGAGAGATGGTGACTGTGATAGAAGAGAGATCGCAGGGAGAGGGGGCATTGAGAGAGGGAGAAGAGTACGGGACAGTGGGAGACAGTAGGGGAAATAGTGTGAGGGAGGGACAGGAGATAGAGGGAGAGAGGAGACGGTGTGATAGAAAGGGAAAGGGAAAAGAGAGTGGTGTTAGAAAAGAGAGAGAGGGTTAAGGTTTAATATCGCGCTCCCCGTCTCGCCCACAGTCCTGCTTCCTCACTACAACAACACGAATCTATCTGATCTCCACCACCCCTTCCCCACATCGCCTGCTCCTCATTGCGCCTTTCTCTGCACAACATGCCATCTTCCCACAGCACTCCCTCCACAATACATTCCACGGCGCTACCTCTAATCCGCCCCTCCTAGAGTGCAACACTCCGCACCGATCGTCAAACAGAGAATCCACCACCCCCCCCCCCCCACTTCGCATTGCTCACCCGTTCCCTCCGTGTTATTCTCAAACAGGGAATCATTAGTGTCAACTGGACGTTTGCCCTGAGATCTCGCGACAGGATTGGACACGTCACCTAATCAGGGATGAACGAACAAAGCTGAAACTGACCTCGATCTGTCCGGACTCGGGTTGCCGAGAGGGTCTTGAAATTAACTTCCGCGTACAGCACATCAGGTTCAGCTGGACACAGAAGAGTGAGAGTCAGACACAGAGTGAATCTCCCTCCGCACGGTTCCATCACACATTCCGGGGGTCAGACACAGAGTGATCATTCCTCTACACGGTCCCATCACACACGACTGGGGTCAGTCACAGAGTGAATCTCCCTCCGCACGGTTCTATCAAACATTCCTGGTGTCAGACACAGAGTGATGCTCCCACCCATGGTCCTATCACACACGACTGGGGTCAGACACAGGGTGAATCTCCCTCCGCACGGTTCTATCACACACTCGTGGGGTCAGACACAGAGTGATGCACCCAACCATGGTCCTATCACACACGACTGGGGTCAGACAAAGGGTGAATCTCCCTCCACCTTGTCCTTGGGGGCCGTTCGATAATCCGGTAAAAACGAAGCAGAAGCCGTCCTTGAGACCGGTGGGACGAGCCTTCGTAACTTTCTCCCCGATGGGAGTGAGTACGGCTGGTTCGGGGGGGAGTCTCTGGTTATGCTGGTTTCTTCACGGAGGCAACAAGAACTGTAGACAGTGTCCATGGATGTAGAAATGTAAGATTTCCATCTTTGGAGTAAGATAGTAGGGCGGCTGTTTAGGGCAGTGTAACAGGCGTGATGGATAGGGTCTTTAGTGAGCTATTGTTGGGCTGCTCTGTATGAGGGTGTGGGGCCAGGGGGGATTAGACTGATCGGAGCTATTGCGTAGGACCTGTTTGGCCTGATTGGTTGGTAAAATGTACAGTGACAAATACTGTCACAAGATCCCAGATGGTGGATCACTCTGGGAGATGGAAGAGAGGAAGGGAAGGACGAAGAAAGAAAGGAGCGGTGAGAGAGGGAGGGAGGGCGAAGATCCAGATTGTGGAAGTTGGAGGAGGGAGAGAGATACGGATGGCCTGAGACCGAGAGAGAGTCGCCGGGCTAATATGATTGGGAAGGACTCATCTGGCCCGGTGAGTAGATGTAATCTACCTAGGCATTAACATGGCTCAGATGGTACACTGCTCTGGAAGATGATGGTACAGGAGTCGGGAGGTCACGTGGCTGATGTACAGTGACGCCGATCTTGTTCAGTGTCGGTCGCCCTGATATAGGAAAGGCCACTGTGCTGGAAGGTTCACGAGGATGTTGGACTCGGGGGAGTGAGGCATGGAGAGAGGACGGGAAATTCGAGACATTATTCCTTGGAGCGCAGGGGCGATCTGACAGAGTTGTATAAAACCATGACGGGCGCGGGCAGCGGGAATCAGCACAGACGTTACTCAGGACCGGGGTATCTGGGACCTTTGGGCAGAGGATTGTAGTGAGAGTCGATGGCGACGAGGGAGAAAGTTGAGGAAACACGGAGGCTGTGTAGAGAGAACGGAGAGAGACGGGCGAGAGAAAGGGTGGGAGAGGAAATAGGGAGTGGGATGGGAGTGGAGGAGAGTGGAAGGACGGAGAAGAATGGAACGGATGTGGAGAAAGAAGGCCATAGATTTGTAGGAGTTTGTAGGAGAGTGGTGGGGGAGAAACAGGACGCGAGCAAAGGAGGAGAATGGGGTAGGAGTTGATCAGAGAGAGTGAGGAGTGCAATGTTAGAGTGGATGAGAGAGCAGGAGGAGAACGAGGATGTTGCCGGACTCGGGAGACTGATCAAAGGACAGGTTGGGACTTTAATTCTTGGAGCGTAGTGATGAAGATACAGAGACGTATTACACCACGAGCGGTCAACGCGTACAGTTATTTTCCCCAGACATGCAGAATAGTCACATAACCATATAACCATATTACAATTGCAGCACGGAAACAGGCCATCTCGGCCATTCTAGTCCTTGTCGAACGCCTACTCTCACCTAATCCCACCGATCCGCAATCAGCCCATAACCCTCCATTCTTTTCCTGTCCATATACCTGTACAATTTTGCTTTAAATGACAATACCGAACATGCCTCTAAAATTGCTACTGGAAGCTCATTCCATTCAGCTACCACTCACTGAGTACAGAAATTCCTCCTCATGTTACCCTTAAATTGTGACCCGTAAGTCTCAACTCATGTGCTCTTGTTTGAATCTCCCCTACTCTCAATGGAAAAAACGTATACACGTCATCTCTATCTATCCCTCTCATAATTTTCTATACCTTTACCGTCCCCACTCAACGTTCTGCGCTCCAAAGAATAAAAAACCTAACTTCCTCAATCTTTCCCTGTAACTTAGGTGCTGAAACCCAGGCAACATTCTCGTAAATCTTCTCTGTACTCTCTCTACTGACATCTCGTTGACATCTTTACTATACTTAAGTGACCAGAACTTTACGCAATACTCCAAATTCGGCCTTACTAATGTCTTGTAAAATTTTAACATTACATCCCAACTCAAATACTCAATGCTCTGGTTTATAAAGGCCAAAATACCAAAAGCTTTCGTCACCACACTATCCACATAAGTTTCCACCTTCAGGGAACTATGCACCATTATTTCCAGATCACTCTGTTCTACTGCATTCTTCAATGTCCTACCATTTGCCATGTATTTCCTATTTGGAATATTCCTACCAAAATGTAGCGGCTCACACTTATCAACATTAAATTCCATCTGCCATCGCTCAGCCCACTCTTTAAATGTCTTAAGTCTTCCTGCAAACTTTGAAAAACTACTTCAGTATCCACAACGCCACCTAAATTAGTATCATCTGCATATTTACTAATCCAATTTACCACCCCATCATCCAGATCATTGATGTACATGACAAACAACATTGAACCCAGTACAGATCCCTGAGGCACACCACTAGTCACCGGCCTCCAAACTGACAAACAGTATCCATCACTACTCACTGGCATCTCCCATCCAGGCACTTTTGAATATATTTTACTACTTCAATATCAATACCTAACAATTGAACTTTCCTAACTAACCTTCCATGCAGAACCTTGTCAAAGGCCTTACTGAAGTCCATATAGGCAACATCCACTGATTTACCCTCGTCAACTTTCCTCGTATCCTCTTCAATAAATTCAAGAAGATGTGACGAACATGACTTTCCCCACACAAATCCATGTTGACTGTTCCTAATCGGACCCTATCTATCCAGATAGTTATTATACCATCTATAAAAATACTTTCCATTAATTTACCAACCACAGACGTCAAACTGACAGGGCTATAATTGCTAAGTTTACTCTTAGAACCCTTTTTAAACAATGGAACCACATAAGCAATACGCCAATCCTCCGGCACAATCCCCGTTTCTAATGACATTTGAAATATTTCTGTCAGAGCCCCTGCTATTTATGCACTAACCCCCTCAAGGTCCTACAGGAAATCATGTCAGCACCCGGAGATTTGTTCACTTTTATATTCCTTAAAAGCACCAGTTCTTCCTCCTCTTTAACCGCTAATTTCTATAACTTCACTACTTGTTTACCTTACCTTATACAATCCAGTGTTCTTCTCCTTAATGAATACCGAAGAAAAGAAATTGTTCAAATTCTCCCCCATCTCTTTCGGCTCTGCACGTCGCTGTCCACTCTGATTCTCTAAGGGAGCAGTTTTATCCCTCACTATCCTTTTGCTATTCATGTAACAGTAGAAACCCTTCGGATTTATTTTCCCCTTACTTGCCAAAGCAACCTGGTATCTTATTTTAGCTTTTCTAATTTCTTTCTTAAGTTTACATTCTTTATATTCTTCGAGCACCTCATTTACTCCAGGCTGCCTATATTTATTGTAGATATCTCTCTTTTTCCTAACGAAGTTTCCAATATCCCTTGAAAAACCCTGGCCCTCTCAAACGTTTAACCTTTCCTTTCAACCTAACAGGAACATAAAGATTCTGTACCCTCAAAATTTCACCTTTAGATGAGCTCCATTTCTCTATTACATTGTTCCAATAAAACTAATTGTCACTATCCACTCCTAATTCTTTCGCAACGCTTCAAAATTAGCCTTTCTCCAATGAAAAATCTCAAAAATCTCAACACATGGTCCAGTGCAATTCTTCTCCATAATTATATTGAAATTAATGGCATTGTGATCACTGGACGCGAAATGCTCTCCAAAACATATACCTCCGTCACCGGACCTATTTCATTCCCTATTAGAAGATCCAACACTGCCCCTTCTCTGATTGGTACTTCTATACATTGCTGCAAAAAAATCTATCCTGTACATACTTTACAAATCAGAACTATCAATCCCTTTTACAGAATGGGCTTCCCAGTCTGTGCGCCGAAAATGAAAATCTCGCACAATCACAACTCCGTGCTTACTACACACATCTGCTATCTCCTTACAGATTTGCTCTTCCAATTCTTGCTCTCCATTAGATTGTTTATAAGACATCTACAATATATTAGATGAGCCCTCTAATCTATCCTGCCAGAGCGCCGCTGTAATTTTTTTCTCTGACAACCAACGCAACATCTCCCACTCTTGTTCCTCCGATTCTATCGCACCTGAAGCAAAGATATCAAGGAATATTTAGTTGCCAATCACACTCCTCCTGCAACAATGTTTCACTAATTGCTACAACATCATATTTCCAGTTATAAATCCACGCTCCAAGCTCATCCAACTTTTTTACAAAGTTCTTAGCATTAAAATGAATGCATTGAAGAAATTTTCCACCACATCCTCTCTGTTCATCTCTAACAGCACAAAGAAAATTTCTGTCTTCTTTTTCTTCCTTCTCCCATACATCTGTTCCTACCCTCTCGAGGACCAGAGCGCACAGGGCTGAGGTAAGAGGTGAAAGGGATTTAATTGCGGAGCCGAGAGATAACATTTGTTTTTTTTTTTTACCCAGACGGTGGTCAGTCTATGGACTGAGCTGACAGTGGACGTGGTCGAGACAGATGCATGGGAAACTCGGACTCTTGAGATTATGGCAAGTGACCCCTCCAGAATGACGTCATCACTGTGAACTCTGACCTGTTTGTACTGTGGGCGACAGTCCGTCGGGTCCCGGGGACCTGGGAGGATCTTCATACACATCGAAGAGCGGTTCCTCTTTCAGAAAGTTTAGCGCTGTGTCAGAGGAGTTCAGACCGTCTGGGGGAGAGAGTCGGTCAGGCGGATACGAAGAGATTGAGAGCGGTAAGGAATACGAGACGTAATCGGTGATACACAGAAGAAAGAGGGGTTGAGAGAAGAGAGAGAGGGATACGTGAGGGGTGAGAAGGGGTGAGACAGCGGCAGTGTGAGGGAGAAGAGGGGAGAGAGAGTACAGAGACGTGGGGATAGAGTGAAGGGGAGAGCAAGGGGGAGAGCGTCGGGGAGAGAGGGCTGGTTAGAAAGGAGGGGAAGGAGCGAGGGGAGATGAGCGACGAATGGACAGAGAGGTAGGAAGAACGGGAGATGCGGGCGGGATGGAATGAGAGTTAACAGAGAGAGAGAAAAAGAGTACGATGGAGAAACCAGGAGCGATAGAGACGGTAACTGTGATAAAGGAGTGACGGGGACAATGAGAGAGGGCAAATAGGAGGGCACTGTGGGAGTCAGTAGGGGAAATAGTGTGAGTGAGTGACAGTGCAGAGACGGCGAGAGGAGACAGGTTGAGAGATGGGCAGGGAGATGAGAGAAGTGGAAAGAGGAAAAAGAGGGTGGGGTTAGAAAAGTGAGAGAGGGATTAAGGTTTTATACCGCGCTTGCTACTCACCGTCTCTCCCACTTTCAGCACTCTTCAGCACACCGACATGCAAAGCTCCGCACGGAAAATCAAAGGGTATTTCACCGTCATCGCATCTCTCAAGCGTTCCCTCCGTGTTAATCTCAAACAGGGAATCGCTGGAGTCAACTGCAAGTTTGCTCTGACATCTCTCGACAGGATTGGATACGTCAGCTAAAGAGGGTTAAACCGACAAAGATGAAACTGACCTCGATCTGTCCCGGCCGGGGGTTCAGGGAATGTCTCGAAATTAGGTACATCAGGTTCAGCTGGACACACGTCAGTGAGGGTCAGACACAGAGTGAATCTCCCTCCACACCGTCCCAACACTCACTCCCGGGGTCAGACACAGAGTGAATCTCCATCCACACTGTCCCATCACACACTCCCGGGGTCAGACACAGAGTGAAACTCTCTCCACCCTGTTCCATCACACACACCCGGGGTCAGACACAGAGTGATGCTCCCACCGATGGTCCTATCACACACGACTGGGATCAGACACAGAGTGATGCTCCCACCCATGGTCCTATCACACACGACTGGGGTCAGACATCGCGTGAAGATCCCTCCGCACGGTTCCATCAAACACGACTGGTGTCAGACACAGGGTGAATCTCCCTACGCACGGTTCTATCACACACGAAGGGGGTCAGACACAGAGTGAATCTCCCTCCTCACGGTTCAATCACACACGACTGGGGTCAGACACAGGGTGAATCTCCCTACGCACGGTTCCATCAGACACTTCTGGGATCAGACACAGAGTGATGTTTCCACCCATAGTCCTATCACACATGACTTTGGTCAGACCTCTAGTGAAGCTTCCTCCACGTTGTCCTAGGGTGCCATTCGATAATCCGATTAAAACGGGGCTGAAGCCATTCTTGAGACCTGTGGGACGAGCTTTCGTAACTTTCTCCCCGATGGGGTGGAGTGCGGCTGGTTCTGGCGGGTGTCTATGGTTATGCTGGTTACTTCACAGAGACAGCAGGAAATATAGACAGGGTCCATGGATGTAGAAACGTCAGTTTTCCATCTTTGGAGTAAGATAGTAGGGCGGCTGTTTAGTGCAGTGTAACAGGCGTGATGGGTAGGGTCTTTAGTGAGCTATTGTTGGTCTGTTCTGTATGAGGGTGTGGGGCCAGGGGGGATTAGACTGATCGGAGTTATTGCGTAGGACCTGTTTGGCCTGATTGGTTGGTAAAATGTACACTGACAAATACTGTCACAAGATCCCAGATGGTTGATCACTCTGGGAGATGGAAGAGAGGACGGGAGGGACGAAGAAAGAAAGGAGCGGTGAGAGAGGGAGGGTGGGCGTAGATCCAGATTGTGGAAGTTGGAGGAGGGAAAGAGATACGGATGGCCTGAGATCGAGGCAGAGTCGCCGGACTAATAAGATCAGGAAGGACTGTTCAGGCCCAGTGAGTAGATGTAATCTACCTAGACATTAACATGGCTCAGATGGTACACTGCTCTGGAAGATGATGGTACAGGAGTCGGCAAGTCAAATGACAGATGTACAGTGACGCCGCTCTCGTTCAGTGTTGGTCGCCCTGATATAGGAAAGGCCACTGTGCTGGATGTTTCACGAGGATGTTGGATTCGGGGGAGTGAGGCATGGAGAAAGATCGGGAAATTCGAGACTTTATTCCTGGAGCGCAGGGCGACCTTACAGAATTATATAAAACCATGACGGGCGCAGGCAGGGGGAATGAGCATAGAAGTTACTCAGGACCGGGGTATCGGGAACCATTGGGCAGAGTATTGAAGTGAGAGTCGATGGCCACGAGGGAGAAAGTTGAGGAAACGTGGAGACTGTTTTAGAGAGAATGAAGAAGGAGAGAAAGGGGCGAATGAAAGGGTGGGAGAGGAAATAGGGAGAGGAGAGAGTGGGGTGGGTGTGGGGGAGAGTGAGAGGACGGAGAAGAATGGAACGGATGTGGAGAAAGAAGGCCATAGACTTGTAGGAGTTTGTAGGAGAGTGCTGGGAGATAAAAAAGACGCGAGCAAAGGAGGAGACTGGGATATGAGTGGGTCAGAGAGTGTGAGGAGTGCAATGTTAGAGTGGATGAGAGTTCAGGAGGAGAACGAGAATGTTGCCGGACTCGGTAGACTGATCAAAGGAGAGAAGTCGGACAGGTTGGGACTTTAATACTTGGAGCGTAGTGATGACCTTACAGAGACGATTTACACCACGAGCGGTCAACGCGAACAGTTATTTTCCCCAGACATACAGAATAGCCACATCACCATATAATCATATTCAAATTGCTGCACGGAAAAGGCCATCTCGGCCATTCTAGTCCTTGTCGAACGCCTACTCTCACGTAATCCCACCGACCCGCACTCAGCCCATAACCCTCCATTCCTTTCCTGTCCATATACCTGTACAATTTTGTTTTAAATGACAATACAGAACATGCCTCTAAAATTCCTTCTGGAAGCACATTCCATTCAGCTAGCACTCTCTGAGTAAAGAAATTCCCCCTCATGTTACCCTTAAGCTTTTGACACGTAGGTCTCAACTCGTGCTCTTGTTTGAATCTCCCCTACTCTCAATGGATAAAGCTTATACACGTATTATCTATCTATCCCTCTCATAATTTTGTATACCTTTATCGCCCCACCACTCAAAGTTCTGCGATCCAAAGAATAAAAACCTAACTTTTTCAATCTTTCCCTGTAACTTAGGTGCTGACACACAGGCAACATTCTAGTAAATCTTCTCTGTACTCTCTCTATTCTGTTGATATCTTTACTATATTTCAGTGACCAGAACTTTACACAATACTCCAAATTCGGCCTTACAAATGTCTTGTACAATTTTAACATTACATCCCAACTCCAATACTCAATGCTCTGATTTATAAAGGCCAACATACCAAAAGCTTCTTCACCACCCTATCCACATAAGATTCCACCTTCAGGGAACTATGCACTCTTATTTCCAGATCACTCTGTTCTTCTGCATTCTTCAATGTCCTACCATTTACCATGTATGTCCTATTTGGATTATTCCTACCAAAATATAGCGGCTCACACTTATCAACATTTAACTCCATCTGCCATCGCTCGGCCCACTCTTTAAATGGCTTATATCTTTCTGCAAACTTTGAAAAACTACTTCAGTATCTACACCGCCACCTAAATTAGTATCATCTGCATATTTACTAATCCAATTTACCACCCCATCGTCCAGATCATTGATGTATATGACAAACAACATTGAACCCAGTACAAATCCCTGAGGCACACAACTAGTCACCGGCCTCCAACCTGACAAACAGTTATCCACCACTACTCACTGGCATCTCCCATCCAACCACTTTTGAATATATTCTATTACTTCAATATTAATACCTAACGATTGAACTTTCGTAACTAACCTTCTATGCGAAACTTGTCAAAGGCCTTACTGAAGTCCATATAGACAACATCGACTGCTTTACCCTCGTCAACTTTCCTCGGAACCTCTTCAATAAATTCAATAAGATGTGATGAACATGAACTTCCACGCACAACTCCATGTTGACTGTTCCTAATCAGACCCTCTCTATCCATATAGTTATTATACCATCTATAAGAATACTTTCCATGAATTTACCCACCACTGACGTCAAACTGACAGGCCTATAATTGCTCAGTTTACTCGTAGAACCTTTTTTAAATATAGGAACCACATGAGCAATACGCCAATCCTCCGGCACAATCCCCGTTTCTAGTAACATTTGAAACATTTCTGTCAGAGACCCTGCTATTTCTGCTCTAACCTTCGTCAAGATCCTAGGGAAAATCATGTCAGCACCCGGAGATTTGACCACTTTTATATTCCTTAAAAGCACCAGTACTTCCTCCTCTTTAACCGCTAATTTCTATAACTTCACTACTTGTTTACCTTACCTTATACAATCCAGTGTTCTTCTCCTTAATGAATACCGAAGAAAATAAATTGTTCGAATTCTCCCCCATCTCTTTCGGCTCTGCACATAGCTGTCCACTCAGACTCTCTAAGGGACCAGTTTTATCCCTCACTATACTTTTGCTATTCATGTAACTGTAGAAACCCTTCGGATATATTTTCCCCTTACTTGCCAAAGCAACCTGGTATCTTATTTTAGCTTTTCAAATTTCTTTCTGAAGTTTACATTCTTTATATTCTTCGAGCACCTCATTTACTTCAGGCTGCCTATATTTATTGTAGATATCTCTCTTTTTCCTAACCAAGTTTCCAATATCCCCTGAGAACCCTGGCCCTCTCAAACGTTTAACCTTTCCTTTCAACCTAACAGGAACATAAAGATTTGGAACCCTCAAAATTTCACCTTTAGATGACCTCCATTTCTCTATTACATTGTTCCAATAAAACTAATTGCCCCTATCCACTCCTAATTCTCTCGCATCTTGTCAAAGTTAGCCTTTCTCCAATGAAAAATCTCAAAAATCTCAACACAGGGTCCAGTGCAATCCTTCTCCATAATTATATTGAAATTAATGGCATTGTGATCGCTGGACGCGAAATGCTCCCCAGAACATATACCTCCGTCACTGGACCTATTTCATTCCCTAATAGAAGATCCAACACTGCACCTTCTCTGATTGGTACCTCTATACATTGCTGCAAAAATATCTATCCTGTACATACTTTACAAATCAAAACCATCAATCCCTTTTACAGAATGGGCTTCCCAGTCTGTGTGTGGAAAATTAAAATCTCCCACAATAACAACCCGGTGCTTACTACAAACATCTGCTATCTCCTTACATATTTGCTCCTCCAATTCTTGCTCTCCATTAGGTTGTCTATAAGACGTCTACAATATATTAGACGAGCCCTCTAATCTATCCTGCCAGAGCACCACTGTAATTTTTTTCTCTGACAACCAACGCAACGTCTCCCCCTCTTGTCCCTCTGATCCTATCACACCTGAAGCAAAGAAATCCACGAATATTTAGTTGCCAATCACAATCCTCCTGCAACAATGTTTCACTAATTGCTACAACATCATATTTCCAGATATAAATCCACGCTCCAAGCTCATCCAACTTTTTTACAATGTTCCTAGCATTAAAATGAATGCATTGAAGAAATTTTCCACCACTTCCTCTCATTTAATCTCTAACAGCACAAAGAAAGTTGCTGTCTTCTTTTTCTTCCTTCTCCCATACATCTGTTCCTACCCTCTCGAGGACCAGAGCGCACAGGGCTGAGGGAAGAGGTGAAAGGGATTTAATTGCGGAGCCGAGAGATAACATTTGTTTTTTTTTTTACCCAGAAGGTAGTCAGTCTATGGACTGAGCTGACAGTGGACGTGGTCGAGACAGATGCATGGGAAACTCGGACTCTTGAGATTATGGCAAGTGACCCCTCCAGAATGACGTCATCACTGTGAACTCTGACCTGTTTGTACTGTGGGCGACAGTCCGTCGGGTCCCGGGGAAATGGGAGGATCTTCATACACATCGATGAGCGGTTTCTCTTTCAGAAAGTTTAGCGCTGTGTCAGAGGAGTTCAGAACGCCTGGGGGAGAGAGTCGGTCAGGCGGATACGAAGAGAGTGAGAGCGGTAAGGAATACGAGAGAGAGAGGGTTGAGAGAAGAGAGAGAGGGATACGTGAGGGGTGAGAAGGGGTGGGACGGCGATAGAGTGTGTGGGAGAAGAGGGGAGAGAGAGGACAGAGACGTGGGGATAGAGTGAAGGGGAGAGCAAGGGGGAGAGCGTCGGGGAGAGAGGGCTGGTTAGAAAGGAGGGGAAGGAGCGGGGGGAGATGAGCGACGAATGGACAGAGAGGTAGGAAGAACGGGAGATGCGGGCGGGATGGAATGAGAGTTAACAGAGAGAGAGAAAAAGAGTACGATGGAGAAACCAGGAGCGATAGAGACGGTTACTGTGATAAAGGACAGACGGGGACAATGAGAGAGGGCAAATAGAAGGGCACAGTGGGAGTCAGTAGGGGAAATAGTGTGAGTGAGTGACAGTGCAGAGACGGCGAGAGGAGACAGGTTGAGAGATGGGCAGGGAGATGAGAGAAGTGGAAAGAGGAAAAAGAGGGTGGGGTTAGAAAAGTGGGAGAGGGATTAAGGTTTTATACCGCGATCGCTACTCACCGTCTCTCCCACTGTCCTCACTCTTCAGCACACCGACATGCAAAGCTCCGCACGGAAAATCAAAGGGTATTTCACCGTCATCGCATCTCTCACGCGTTCCCTCCGTGTTATTCTCAAACAGGGAATCGCTGGAGTCAACTGCAAGTTTGCTCTGAGATCTCTCGACAGGATTGGACACGTCAGCTAAAGAGGGTTAAACCGACAAAGATGAAACTGACCTCGATCTGTCCCGGCCGGGGGTTCAGGGAATGTCTCGAAATTAAGTACATCAGGTTCAGCTGGACACACGTCAGTGAGGGTCAGACACAGAGTGTATCTCCCTCCACACCCTCACATCAGACACTCCCGGTGTCAGACACAGAGTGAATCTCTCTCCACCCTGTTCCATCACACACACCCGGGGTCAGACACAGAGTGAAAATACGTCCGCACCGTCTCATCACAAAAGATTGAGAGTCAGACAGAGTGTATCTCCCTCCGCACGGTTCCATCACACACTCCTCGGGTCAGACACAGAGTGATGCTCCCACCCATGGTCCTATCACACACGACTGGGGTCAGACATCGCGTGAAGATCCCTCCGCACGGTTCAATCACACACGACTGGGGTCAGACACAGAGTGAATCTCCCTCCGCACGGTTCAATCACACACGACTGGGGTCAGACACAGAGAGAATCTCCCTCCGCACGGTTCAATCACACACGACTGGGGTCAGACACAGGGTGAATCTCCCTACGCACGGTTCCATCAGACACTTCTGGGATCAGACACAGAGTGATGCTCCTACCCATGGTCCTATCACACAGTACTTTGGTCAGACCTCTAGTGAAACTCATTCCACGTTGTCCTTGGGGGCCATTCGATAATCCGATAAAAACGGGGCTGAAGCCGTCCTTGAGACCTGTGGGACGAGCTTTCGTAACTTTCTCCCCGATGGGGTGGAGTGCGGCTGGTTCGGGTGGGTGTCTATGGTTATGCTGGTTACCTCACAGAGACAGCAGGAAATATAGACAGGGTCCATGGATGTAGACATGTAAGATTTCCATCTTTGGAGTAAGTCAGCAGGGCGGCTGTTTAGTGCAGCGTAAAAGGCGTGATGGATAGGGTCTTTAGTGAGCTATTGTTGGTCTGCTCTGTATGAGGGTGTGGGGCCAGGGGGGATTAGACTGATTGGAGTTATTGCGTAGGTCCTGTTTGGCCTGATTGGTTTGTAAAATGTACAGTGACAAATACTGTCACAAGATCCCAGATGGTGGATCACTCTGGGAGATGGAAGGGAAGGACGAAGAAAGAAAGGAGCGGTGAGAGAGGGAGGCAGGGCGTAGATCCGGATGGTGGAAGTTGGAGGAGGGAGAGAGATACGGATGGCCTGAGACCGAGGCAGAGTCGCCGGACTAATAAGATCAGGAAGGACTGTTCAGGCACAGTGAGTAGATGTAATCTACCTAGACATTAACATGGCTCAGATGGTATACTGCTCTGGAAGATGATGGTACAGGAGTCGGCAAGTCAAATGACAGATGTACAGTGACGTCGCTCTTGTTCAGTGTTGGTCGCCCTGACATAGGAAAGGCCACTGTGCCTTTCGAAGAGATTGAGAGCGGTAAGGAATACGAGACGTAATCGGTGATACACAGAAGAAAGAGGGGTTGAGATAAGAGAGAGAGGGATACGTGAGGGGTGAGAAGGGGTGAGACAGCGGCAGTGTGAGGGAGAAGAGGGGAGAGAGAGTACAGAGACGTGGGGATAGAGTGAAGGGGAGAGCAAGGGTGAGAGCGTCGGGGAGAGAGGGCTGGTTAGAAAGGAGGGGAAGGAGCGAGGAGAGATGAGCGACGAATGGACAGAGAGGTAGGAAGAACGGGAGATGCGGGCGGGATGGAATGAGAGTTAACAGAGAGAGAGAAAAAGAGTACGATGGAGAAACCAGGAGCGATAGAGACGGTTACTGTGATAAAGGACAGACGGGGACAATGAGAGAGGGCAAATAGAAGGGCACAGTGGGAGTCAGTAGGGGAAATAGTGCGAGTGAGTGACAGTGCAGAGACGGCGAGAGGAGACGGGTTGAGAGATGAGCAGGGAGATGAGAGAAGGGAAAAGAGGAAAAAGGGAGTGGGGTTAGAAAAGTGAGAGAGGGATTAAGGTTTTATACCGCGCTTGCTACTCACCGTCTCTCCCACTGTCCTCACTCTTCAGCACACCGACATGCAATGCTTCGCACGGAAAATCAAAGGGTATTTCACCGTCATCGCATCTCTCAAGCGTTCCCTCCGTGTTATTCTCAAACAGGGAATCGCTGGAGTCAACTGCAAGTTTGCTCTGACATCTCTCGACAGGATTGGACACGTCAGCTAAAGAGGATTAAACCGACAAAGATGAAACTGACCTCGATCTGTCCCGGCCGGGTGTTCAGGGAATGTCTCGAAATTAAGTACATCAGGTTCAGCTGGACACAGATCAGTGAGGGTCAGACACAGAGTGAATCTCCCTCCACACCGTCCCATCACACACTCCCGGGGTCAGACACAGAGTGAATATTCCTCTAAACCGTCCCATCACACACTCCCGGGGTCAGACACAGAGTGAATATTCCTCTAAACCGTCCCATCACACACTCCCGGGGTCAGAGACAGAGTGATGCTCCCACCGATGGTCCTATCACACACGACTGGGGTCAGACACAGAGTGATGCTCCCACCCATGGTCCTATCACACACGACTGGGGTCAGACATCGCGTGAAGATCACTCCGCACGGTTCCATCAAACACGACTGGTGTCAGACACAGAGTGATGCTTCCACCCATACTCCTATCACACACGACTTTGGTCAGACCTCTAGTTAAGCTCCCTCCACGTTGTCCTGGGGTGCCATTCGATAATCCGATTAAAACGGGGCTGAAGCCATCCTTGAGACCTGTGGGACGAGCTTTCGTAACTTTCTCCCCGATGGGGTGGAGTGCGGCTGGTTCTGGTGGGTGTCTATGGTTATGCTGGTTACCTCACAGAGACAGCAGGAAATATAGACAGGTTCCATGGATGTAGAAACGTCAGTTTTCCATCTTTGGAGTAAGATAGTAGGGCGGCTGTTTAGTGCAGTGTAACAGGCGTGATGGATAGGGTCTTTAGTGAGCTATTGTTGGTCTGCTCTGTATGAGGGTGTGGGGCCAGGGGGGATTAGACTGATCGGAGTTATTGCGTAGGACCTTTTTGTTTGGTAAAATGTACACTGACAAATACTGTCACAAGATCCCAGATGGTCGATCACTCTGCGAGATGGAAGAGAGGACGGGAGGGACGAAGAAAGAAAGGAGCGGTGAGAGAGGGAGGCAGGGCGTAGATCCGGATGGTGGAAGTTGGAGGAGGGAGAGAGATACGGATGGCCTGAGATCGAGGCAGAGTCGCCGGACTAATGAGATCAGGAAGGACTGTTCAGGCACAGTGAGTAGATGTAATCTACCTAGACATTAACATGGCTCAGATGGTACACTGCTCTGGAAGATGATGGTACAGGAGTCGGGAAGTCAAATGACAGATGTACAGTGACGCCGCTCTCGTTCAGTGTTGGTCGCCCTGATATAGGAAAGGCCACTGTGCTGGAAGTTTCACGAGGATGTTGGATTCGGGGGAGTGAGGCATGGAGAAAGATCGGGAAATTCGAGACTTTATTCCTGGAGCGCAGGGCGACCTTACAGAATTATATAAAACCATGACGGGCGCAGGCAGGGGGAATGAGCATAGAAGTTACTCAGGACCGGGGTATCGGGAACCATTGGGCAGAGTATTGAAGTGAGAGTCGATGGCCACGAGGGAGAAAGTTGAGGAAACGTGGAGACTGTTTTAGAGAGAATGAAGGAGAGAAAGGGGCGAATGAATGGGCGGGAGAGGAAATAGGGAGAGGAGAGTGTGGGGTGGGTGTGGGGGAGAGTGAGAGGACGGAGAAGAATGGAACGGATGTGTAGAAAGAAGGCCATAGATTTGTAGGAGTTTGCAGGAGAGTGCTGGGAGAGAAAAAAGACGCGAGCAAAGGAGGAGAATGGGGTATGAGTGGGTCAGAGAGTGTGAGGAGTGCAATGTTAGAGTGGATGAGAGTTCAGGAGGTGAACGAGGATGTTGCCGGTCTCGGTAGACTGATCAAAGGAGAGAAGTCGGACAGGTTGGGACTGTAATTCTTGGAGCGTAGTGATGCCCTTACAGAGACGATTTACACCACGAGCGGTCAACGCGAACAGTTATTTTCCCCAGACATACAGAACAGCCACATCACCATATAATCATATTCAAATTGCAGCACGAAAAAGGCCATCTCGGCCATTCTAGTCCTTGTCGAACGCCTAGTCTCACGTAATCCCACCGACCCGCACTCAGCCCATAACCCTCCATTCCTTTCCTGTCCATATACCTATACAATTTTGTTTTAAATGACAATACCGAACATGCCTCTAAAATTGCTTCTGCAAGCACATTCCATTCAGCTAGCACTCTCTGAGTAAAGAAATTCCCCCTCATGTTACCCTTAAGCTTTTGACACGTAGGTCTCAACTCGTGCTCTTGTTTGAATCTCCCCTACTCTCAATGGATAAAGCTTATACACGTAATATCTATCTATCCCTCTCATAATTTTGTATACCCTTATCGCCCTCCCCCCTCAACTTTCTGCGATCCAAAGAATAAAAACCTAACTCCTTCAATCTTTCCCTGTAACTTAGGTGCTGAAACCCAGGCAACATTCTAGTAAATCTTCTCTGTACTCTCTCTATTCTGTTGATATCTTTACTATATTTCAGTGACCAGAACTTTACGAAATACTCCAAATTCGGCCTTACAAATGTCTTGTACAATTTTAACATTATATCCCAACTCCTATACTCAATGCTCTGATTTATAAAGGCCAACATACCAAAAGCTTCTTCACCACCCTATCCACATAAGATTCCACCTTCAGGGAACTATGCACTATTATTTCCAGATCACTCTGTTCTTCTGCATTCATCAATGTCCTACCATTTACCATGTATGTCCTATTTGGATTATTCCGACCAAAATATAGCGGCTCACACTTATCAACATTAAACTCCATCTGCCATCGCTCGGCCCACTCTTTAAATGGCTTATATCTTACTGCAAACTTTGAAAAACTACTTCAGTGTCCACAACGCCACCTAAATTAGGATCATCTGCATATTTACGAATCCAATTTAACACCTCATCGTCCAGATCATTGATGTATACGACAAACAACATTGAACCCAGTACAGATCCCTGAGGCACACCACTAGTCACCGGCCTCCAACCTGACAAACAGTTATCCACCACTACTCACTGGCATCTCCCATCCAACCACTTTTGAATATATTCTACTACTTAAATATTAATACCTAACTATTGATCTTTCCTAACTAACCTTCTATGCGAAACTTGTCAAAGGCCTTACTGAAGTCCATATAGACAACATCGACTGCTTTACCCTCGTCAACTTTCCTCGGAACCTCTTCAATAAATTCAATAAGATTTGATGAACATGAACTTCCACGCACAACTCCATGTTGACTGTTCCTAATCAGACCCTCTCTATCCATATAGTTATTATACCATCTATAAGAATACTTTCCATGAATTTACCCACCACTGACGTCAAACTGACAGGCCTATAATTGCTAAGTTTACTCGTAGAACCTTTTTTAAATATAGGAACCACATGAGCAATATGCCAATCCTCCGGCACAATCCCCGTTTCTAGTAACATTTGAAACATTTCTGTCAGAGACCCTGCTATTTCTGCTCTAACCTTCGTCAAGATCCTAGGGAAAATCATGTCAGCACCCGGAGATTTGACCACTTTTATATTCCTTAAAAGCACCAGTACTTCCTCTTCTTTAACCGCTAATTTCTATAACTTCACTACTTGTTTACCTTACCTTATACAATCCAGTTTTCTTCTCCTTAATGAATACCGAAGAAAATAAATTGTTCGAATTCTCCCCCATCTCTTTCGGCTCTGCACGTAGCTGTCCACTCTGACTCTCTAAGGGACCAGTTTTATCCCTCACTATACTTTTGCTATTCATGTAACTGTAGAAACCCTTCGGATTTATTTTCCCCTTACTTGCCAAAGCAACCTGGTATCTTATTTTAGCTTTTCTAATTTCTTTCTGAAGTTTACATTCTTTATATTCTTCGAGCACCTCATTTACTACAGGCTGCCTATATTTATTGTAGATATCTCTCTTTTTCCTAACCAAGTTTCCAATATCCCCTGAGAACCCTGGCCCTCTCAAACGTTTAACCTTTCCTTTCAACCTAACAGGAACATAAAGATTCTGTACCCTCAAAATTTCACATTTAGATGACCTCCATTTCTCTATTACATTGTTCCAATAAAACTAATTGCCCCTATCCACTCCTAATTCTTTCGCATCTTGTCAAAGTTAGCCTTTCCCCAATGAAAAATCCCAAAAATCTCAACACAGGGTCCAGTGCAATCCTTCTCCATAATTATATTGAAATTAATGGCATTGTGATCACTGGACGCGAAATGCTCCCCAGAACATATACCTCCGTCACTGGACCTATTTCATTCCCTAATAGAAGATCCAACACTGCACCTTCTCTGAGTGGTACCTCTATATATTGCTGCAAAAAAATCTATCCTGTACATACATTACAAATCAAAAATATCAATCCCTTTTACAGAATGGGCTTCCCAGTCTGTGTGTGGAAAATCAAAATCTCCCACAATAACAACCCCGTGCTTCCTAGACACATCTGCTATCTCTTTACAGATTTGCTCCTCCAATTCTTGCTCTCCATTAGGTTGTCTATAAGACGTCTACAATATATTAGACGAGCCCTCTAATCTATCCTGCCAGAGCGCCGCTGTAATCTTTTTCTCTGACAACCAACGCAAAATCTCCCCCTCTTGTCCCTCTGATCCTATCACACCTGAAGCAAAGAAATCCCCGAATATTTAGTTGCCAATCACACTCCTCCTGCAACAATGTTTCACTAATTGCTACAACATCATATTTCCAGATATAAATCCACGCTCCAAGCTCATCCAACTTTTTTACAATGTTCCTAGCATTAAAATGAATACATTGAAGAAATTTTCCACCACTTCCTCTCATTTAATCTCTAACAGCACAAAGAAAGTTGCTGTCTTCTTTTTCTTCCTTCTCCCATACATCTGTTCCTACCCTCTCGAGGACCAGAGCGCACAGGGCTGAGGTAAGAGGTGAAAGGGATTTAATTGTGGAGCCGAGAGATAACGTTTGTTTTTTTTTTACCCAGACGGTGGTCAGTCTATGGACTGAGCTGACAGTGGACGTGGTCGAGACAGATGCATGGGAAACTCGGACTCTTGAGATTATGGCAAGTGACCCCTCCAGAATGACGTCATCACTGTGAACTCTGACCTGTTTGTACTGTGGGCGACAGTCCGTCGGGTCCCGGGAAAATGGGAGGATCTTCATACACATCGATGAGCGGTTTCTCTTTCAGAAAGTTTAGCGCTGTGTCAGAGGAGTTCAGAACGCCTGGGGGAGAGAGTCGGTCAGGCGGATACGAAGAGAGTGAGAGCGGTAAGGAATACGAGAGAGAGAGGGTTGAGAGAAGAGAGAGAGGGATACGTGAGGGGTGAGAAGGGGTGAGACGGCGGCAGAGTGTGTGGGAGAAGAGGGGAGAGAGAGGACAGAGACGTGGGGATAGAGTGAAGGGGAGAGCAAGGGTGAGAGCGTCGGGGAGAGAGGGCTGGTTAGAAAGGAGGGGAAGGAGCGGGGGGAGATGAGCGACGAATGGACAGAGAGGTAGGAAGAACGGGAGATGCGGGCGGGATGGAATGAGAGTTAACAGAGAGAGAGAAAAAGAGTACGATGGAGAAACCAGGGGTGATAGAGACGGTTACTGTGATAAAGGAGTGACGGGACAATGAGAGAGGGCAAATAGAAGGGCACAGTGGGAGTCAGTAGGGGAAATAGTGTGAGTGAGTGACAGTGCAGAGACGGCGAGAGGAGACAGGTTGAGAGATGGGCAGGGAGATGAGAGAAGTGGAAAGAGGAAAAAGAGGGTGGGGTTAGAAAAGTGAGAGAGGGATTAAGGTTTTATACCGCGATCGCTACTCACCGTCTCTCCCACTGTCCTCACTCTTCAGCACACCGACATGCAAAGCTCCGCACGGAAAATCAAAGGGTATTTCACCGTCATCGCATCTCTCACGCGTTCCCTCCGTGTTATTCTCAAACAGGGAATCGCTGGAGTCAACTGCAAGTTTGCTCTGAGATCTCTCGACAGGATTGGACACGTCAGCTAAAGAGGGTTAAACCGACAAAGATGAAACTGACCTCGATCTGTCCCGGCCGGGGGTTCAGGGAATGTCTCGAAATTAAGTACATCAGGTTCAGCTGGACACAGATCAGTGAGGGTCAGACACAGAGTGAATCTCCCTCCACACCCTCCCATCACACACACCCGGGGTCAGACACAGAGTGAATCTCCCTCCACACCGTCCCATCACATACTCCTCGGGTCAGACACAGAGTGATGCTCCCACCCATGGTCCTATCACACACGACTGGGGTCAGACATCGCGTGAAGATCCCTCCGCACGGTTCCATCACGCACGAATGGGGTCAGACACAGAGTGAATCTCCCTCCGCACGGTTCAATCACACACGACTGGGGTCAGACACAGAGTGAATCTCCCTCCGCACGGTTCAATCACAAACGACTGGGGTCAGACACAGGGTGAATCTCCCTACGCACGGTTCCATCAGACACTTCTGGGATCAGACACAGAGTGATGCTCCTGCCCATGGTCCTATCACACAGTACTTTGGTCAGACCTCTAGTGAAGCTCCCTCCACGTTTTCCTAGGGGGCCATTCGATAATCCGATAAAAACGGGGCTGAGGCCGTCCTTGAGACCTGTGGGACGAGCTTTCGTAACTTTCTCCCCGATGGGGTGGTGTGCGGCTGGTTCGTATGGGTGTCTATGGTTATGCTGGTTACTTCACAGAGACAGCAGGAAATATAGACAGGGTCCATGGATGTAGAAACGTCAGTTTTCCATCTTTGGAGTAAGATAGTAGGGCGGCTGCTTAGTGCAGTGTAACAGGCGTGATGGATAGGGTCTTTAGTGAGCTATTGTTGGTCTGCTCTGTATGAGGGTGTGGGGCCAGGGGGGATTAGACTGATCGGAGTTATTGCGTAGGACCTGTTTGGCCTGATTGGTTGGTAAAATGTACACTGACAAATACTGTCACAAAATCCCAGATGGTGGATCTGTCTGGGAGATGAAAGAGAGGACGGGAGGGACGAAGAAAGGAAGGAGCGGTGAGAGAGGGAGGCAGGGCGTAGATCCGGATGGTGGAAGTTGGAGGAGGGAGAGAGATACGGATGGCCTGAGACCGAGGCAGAGTCGCCGGACTAATAAGATCAGGAAGGACTGTTCAGGCACAGTGAGTAGATGTAATCTACCTAGACATTAACATGGCTCAGATGGTACACTGCTCTGGAAGATGATGGTACAGGAGTCGGAAAGTCAAATGACAGATGTACAGTGACGCCGCTCTTGTTCAGTGTTGGTCCCCCTTATATAGGAAAGGCCACTGTGCTGGAAGTTTCACGAGGATGTTGGATTCGGGGGAGTGAGGCATGGAGAAAGATCGGGAAATTCGAGACTTTATTCCTGGAGCGCAGGGCGACCTTACAGAATTATATAAAACCATGACGGGTGCAGGCAGGGGGAATGAGCATAGAAGTTACTCAAGACCGTGGCATCGGGAACCATTGGGCAGAGTATTGAAGTGAGAGTCGATGGCCCCGACGGAGAAAGTTGAGGAAACGCGGAGACTGATTTAGAGAGAACGAAGAAGGAGAGAGAGGGGCGAATGAAAGGGTGGTGGAGGAAATAGGGAGAGGAGAGAGTGGGGTGTGTGTGGGGGAGAGTGGGTGGACGGAGAAGAATGGAACGGATGTGGAGAAAGAAGGCCATAGATTTGTAGGAGTTTGTAGGAGAGTGCTGGTAGAGAAAAAGGACGCGAGCAAAGGAGGAGAATGGGGTAGAAAGTGGGTCAGAGAGTGTGAGGTGTGTAATGTAAGAGTGTATGAGAGAGCAGGAGGAGAACGAGGATGTTGCCGGACTCGGGAGACTGATCAAAGGACAGGTTGGGACTGTAATTCTTGGAGCGTAGTGATGAAGATACAGAGACGATTTACACCACGAGCGGTCAACGCGTACAGTTATTTTCCCCAACATACAGAGTAGCCACATAACCATATAATCATATTCAAATGGCAGCACGGAAACAGGCCATCTCGGCCATTCTAGTCCTTGTGGTAATCCTACTCTCATGTAATCCCACCGACCCGCACTCAGCCCATAACCCTCCATTCCTTTCCTGTCCATATACATATACAATTTTGTTTTAAATGACAATACCGAACATGCCTCTAAAATTACTTCTGGAAGCTCATTCCATTCAGCTATCACTCTCTGAGTAAATAAATTCCCCCTCATGTTACCCTTAAGCTTTTGACACGTAGGTCTCAACTCATGTGCTCTTGTTTGAATCTCCCATACTCTCAATGGAAAAAGCTTATACACGTCATGTCTATCTATCCCTCTCATAATTTTATATACCTTTATCGTCTCCCCTCAACGTTCTGCGATCCAAAGAATAAAAACCTAACGTCTTCAATCTTTCCCTGTAACTTAGGTGCTGAAACCCAGGCAACATTCTAGTAAATCTTCTCTGTACTCTCTCTATTTTGTTGATATCTTTACTATATTTCAGTGACCAGAACTTTACGCAATACTCCAAATTCGGCCTTACAAATGTCTTGTACAATTTTAACATTATATCCCAACTCCTATACACAATGCTCTGATTTATAAAGGCCAAAATACCAAAAGCTTCTTCACCACCCTCTCCAAATAAGATTCCACCTTCAGGGAACTATGCACTATTATTTCCAGGTCACTCTGTTCTTCTGCATTCTTCAATGTCCTACCATTTACCAGGTATGTCCTATTTGCATTATTCCTACCAAAATATAGCGGCTCACACTTATCAACATTAAACTCCATCTGCCATCGCTCGGCCCACTCTTTAAATGGCTTATATCTTTCTGCAAACTTTGAAAAACTACTTCAGTATCCACAACGCCACCTAAATTAGTATCATCTGCATATTTACTAATGCAATTTACCACCCCATCATCCAGATCATTGATGTATATGACAAACCACATTGAACCCAGTTCAGATCCCTGAGGCACACCACTAGACACCGGCCTCCAACCTGACAAACAGTTATCCACCACTACTCACTGGCATCTCCCATCCAACCACTTTTGAATATATTCTACTACTTCAATATTAATACCTAACGATTGAACTTTCCTAACTAACCTTCTATGCGAAACTTGTCAAAGGCCTTACTGAAGTCCTTCTAGACAAAATCCACTGCTGTACCCTCGTCAACTTTCCGCGTAACCTCTTCAATAAATTCAATAGGATGTGATGAACATGACCTTCCACGCACAACTCCATGTTGACTGTTCCTAATCAGACCCTCTCTATCCAGATAGTTATTATACCATCTATAAGAATACTTTCCATGAATTTACCCACCACTGACGTCAAACTGACAGGCCTATAATTGCTAAGTTTACTCTTAGAACCTTTTTTAAACATAGGAACCACATGAGCAATACGCCAATCCTCCGGCACAATCCCCGTTTCTAGTGACATTTGAATCATTTCTGTCAGAGCCCCTGCTATTGATGCCCTGACCTTCGTCAAGATCCTAGGTAAAATCATGTCAGCACCCGGAGATTTGTCCACTTTTATATTCCTTAAAAGCAGAAGTAATTCCTCCTCTTTAACCGCTAATTTCTATAACTTCACTACTTGTTTACCTTACCTTATACAATCCAGTGTTCTTCTCCTTAATGAATACCGAAGAAAAGAAATTGTTCGAATTCACCCCCATCTCTTTCGGCTCTGCACGTCGCTGTCCACTCTGATTCTCTAAGGGACCAGTTTTATCCCTCACTATCCTTTTGCTATTCATGTAACTATAGAAACCCTTCGGATTTATTTTTCCCTTATTTGCCAAAGCAACCTGGTATCATATTTTAGCTTTTCTAATTTCTTCCTGAAGTTTAAATTCTTTATATTCTTCGAGCATCTCATTTACTCCATGCTGCCTATATTTATTGTAGATAACTCTCTTTTTCCAAAGCAAGTTTCCAATATCCCCTGAGAACCCTGGCCCTCTCAAACGTTTAACCTTTCCTTTCAACCTAACAGGAACATAAAGATTCTATACCCTCAAAATTTCACCTTTAGATGACCTCCATTTCTCTATTACATTTTTCCAATAATACTAATTGACCCTATCCACTCCAAATTCTTTCGCATCTTGTCAAATTTAGCTTTTCTCCAATGAAAAATCTCAGAAATCTCAACACAGGTTCCAGTGCAATCCTTCTCCATAATTATATTGAAATTAATGGCATTGTGATCACTGGACGCGAAATGCTCCCCAGAACATATACCTCCGTCACTGGACCTATTTCATTCCCTAATAGAAGATCCAGCACTGCCCCTTCTCTGATTGGTGCCTCTATACATTGCTGCAAAGAAATCTATCCTGTACATACCTTACAAATCAAAACCATCAATCCCTTTCACAGAATGGTCTTCCGATTCTATCACACCTGAACCAAAGAAATCCAGGAATATTTAGTTGCCAATCACACTCCCCCTGCAACAATGTTTCACTAATTGCTACAACATCATATTTCCAGATATTAATCCACGCTTCAAGCTCATCCAACTTTTTTACAATGGTCCGAGCATTAAAATGAATGCATTGAAGAAATTCTCCACCACTTCCTCACTGTTCATCTCTAACAGCACATAGAAAGTTGCTGTCTTCTTTTTCTTCCTTCTCCCATACATCTGTTCCTACCCTCTCGAGGACCAGAGCGCACAGGGCTGAGGTAAGAGGTGAAAGGGATTTAATTGCGGAGCCGAGAGATAACATTTGTTTTTTTTTACCCAGACGGTGGTCAGTCTATGGACTGAGATGACAGACGACGTGGTCGAGACAGATGCATGGGAAACTCGGACTCTTGAGATTATGGCACGTGACCCTCAAGAAAGACGTCATCCCTGTGAACTCTGACCTGTTTGTGCTGTGGTTGACCGCCAGTCGGGTCCCGTGGAAATGGGAGGATCTTCATCCACATCGATGAGCGGTTCCTCTTTCCGAACGTTCAGCGCTGTGTCAGTGGAGTTCAGACCGTCTGAGGGAGACAGTCGGTCAGGCGGATACGAAGAGAGTGAGTGCGGTAGGGAATAGGAGAGGTAATCTGTGATAGACAGAGAGAGAGGTGTTGAGAGAAGAGATAGAGGGATACGTGAGGGGTGAGAAGGGGTGAAACAGCGGCAGTGTGTGAGGGAGAAGAGGGGAGAGAGAAGACAGAGACGTGGGGATAGAGTGAAGGGGAGAGCAAGAGGGAGAGCGTCGGGGAGAAAGGGCTTGTTAGAAAGCAGGGGTAGGAGCGAGGGGAGATGAGCGACGAATGGACAGAGGTAGGAAGAACGGGAGATGCGGGCGGGATGGAATGAGAGTTAACAGAGGCAGAGAGAAAAAGAGTACGATGGAGAAACCAGGAGTGATAGAGACGGTAACTGTGATAAAGGACAGACGGGGACAATGAGAGAGGGCAAATAGGAGGGCACAGTGGGGGTCAGTAGGGGAAATACTGTGAGTGAGTGACAGTGCAGAGACGGCGAGAGGAGACGGGTTGAGAGATGGGCAGGGAGATGAGAGAAGGGGAAAGAGAAAAAAGAGTGTGGGGTTAGGAAAGTGAGAGAGGGCTTAAGGTTTTATACCGCCCACGCTACTCACCGTCTCTCCCACTATCCTCACTGTTCACCACACCGACATGCAAAGCTCCGCACGGAAAATCAAAGGGTATTTCACCGTCATCGCATCTCTCACGCGTTCCCTCCGTGTTAATCTCAAACAGGGAATCGCTGGAGTCAACTGCAAGTTTGCTCTGAGATCTCTCGACAGGATTGGACACGTCAGCTAAAGAGGGTTAAACCGACAAAGATGAAACTGACCTCGATCTGTCCCGGCCGGGGGTTCAGGGAATGTCTCGAAATTAAGTACATCAGGATCAGCTGGACACAGATCAGTGAGGGTCAGACACAGAGTGAATCTTCCTCCACACCGTCCCATCACACACTCCCGTGGTCAGACACAGAGTGAATCTCCCTCCACACCGTCCCATCACACACTCCCGGGATCAGACACAGAGTAAATCCCCCTCCACACCGTCCCATCACACACTCCCGGGGTCAGACACAGAGTGAATCTTCCTCCACACAGACCCATCACACACTCCCGGGTTCAGACACAGAGTGAATCTCCCTCCTCACCGTCCCTTCAGACACCCCCGGGGTCAGACACAGAGTGAATCTTCCTTCATACAATCCCATCAGAAATTCCCGGAGTCAGAAACGAAGTTGAATCTCCCTCCACACCTTCATATCACTCACTCCCGGGGTCAGACACAGAGTGAAGCTCCCTCCACCCCGTCACATCACTAATTCCATGAGTCAGACACGTAGTTAAATCTCCCTCCACACCTTCATATCACTCACTCCCGGGGTCAGACATAGAGTGAAGCTCCCTCCACCCCGTCACATCACACAATCCCGGGGTCGGTCACAGAGTGAAACACACTCCACATCACCTTTTCATGCAATCCCGTGGTCAGATACAAAGTGAGAATCCCTCCAGACTCTCTCAACACAGACTCCCTGGATCACACACTGTGAAGGCACCTCCAGACCGTTGCGTTACGGATTCGGAGTTCAGCAACAGCCTCTTCAATGTCTAATCACACACTCCGGGATTCAGACACAGTGTGAATCTTCCTCCACACCGTCCTATCACACGGTCACGGGGTCAGACACAGGGTGAATCTCCCCAACACCGTCACTTCACACACTCCGGGAGTCGGACACAAAGTGAATCTTCCTTCCCTCCGATCCATCACACAATCCCGTGGTCAGACACACAGTGAATCTCCCTCCGCACCGTCCCATCACACACGCCCTGTGTCCGACACAGAGTGAATCACCCTCCACACCGTATCATCGCACACTCCCGGTGTCAGTCACAGAGGGAATCTCCCTCTACCCCGTCCCATCACAGACTCATGGGATCAGACACACAGTGAAGCTCCCTCCACACCGACCCATCACACAGTCTCGGGGTCAGACTCAGTGTGAATCTCCCTCTACCCTGTCCCATTACACACTTCATGGGTCAGACACAGAGGCAATCTCCCTCCACACCGTCCCATCACACTCGCCCGGTTTCGGACACATAGTGAATCTCCCTCCACACCGTATCATCACACACTCCCGGTGTCAGACACAGAGAGAATCTCCCTCCACACCGACCCATCACACATTCTCGGGGTCAGACACAGAGTGAATCTTTCTCCACACCGTCACATCACACACTCCAGGGGTCAGTCACAGAGTGAAGCTCCCTCCACACCGACCCATCACAAAGTCTCGGGGTCAGACTCAGTGTGAATCTCCCTCTACCCTGTCCCATCACACCCTTCATGGGTCAGGCACAGAGTGAATCTTTCTCCACACCGTCCCATCAAACACTGTCGTGGTCAGACACAGAATGAAGGATCCTCCACACAGTCGCATCACACTCTCCCGGGGTCAGACACAGAGCGATTCTCCCTCCACACCGTCCCATCACACATTCTCGGGGTCAGAACAGAGTGAATCTCCCTCTACCCCGTCCTATCACGCACTCCCGGTGTCAGACACTGGGGGAATCTACCTCCACACCGTCCCATTCCACACCACCGTGGTCAGAAAGAGATTGAAGCTTCTCTGCCCTATTTACTTATCCATGGAGACAGTGAGTCCGGTTTTACGAGCTGCATATTAATTTAAGTCTTGCCGTCGAGGATCCCCTGTTTCTCTGAGCTCAGCGAGACAATTTTACAGCGGATGAGCAGCTGATGAAGGGAGATGCCGATAGCAGGGGAAGGATGTGCTGGGAAAGAGGGAGATTGAGGGTGTGATACTCCCGGGGTCAGACACAGAGTGAATCTACCTCCACACCGTCACATCAGACATTACGGGGTCAGAAAGAGATTGATGCCTCCTCCCGCCCTCACTGCCCCACTCACTTCTCGATGGATACCGTGAGTCCGGTTTTACGCACTGCATTTTCATGTAAATGTCTCTGTCGTCCATCCTGTCTAGGATCCTCGGCGTCTCTGAGAGCGGGAAAAACAAACACCAGATGAGCAGCTGATAATGAGAGGAGCTGAGAGCAGAGAAAGGAAGTGCTGCGGAAGAGTCAGACTGTGTGTGTGAGAGGGGTTGGGCTGGACCGATGAGAGTGGCTGGAGGAAATGAGAGTGGGGAGAAAAGGGAGGAGGGAGTTAGGGGCAGGACAAGGCTTTGCGGAAAGAGATACATGGTATAGCGACGTCCGAAATGGGGGACTTGGGGTGATAGAGGGGTCGAAATAAAGAGGGAACACTCCTTTTGAGAAATTAGGGCAGAGTGTGAGAAAACAGATGGCGAGCTACCGTGGGAAACAGGAGAAAGAGGGAGAGAGAGAGAGAGAAACGGACATGGAGGGGCGAAGAAAGAGAGGGAAGATGGTTGCTGGGAAGGGACGATTGAGGGAGATGGAATATGTAAGTTGGCGGGACATTGAAAGAGAAAAATGGTGAAAGAAAATCATAGATGAGGGGAAGAATGAGAGATAATGAGTGAACAGGGAGGGAAAGACGGTCGGATATATTGTCACTCATTCAGAGCCTTTATTGTCAGAGAGATTTGGACCAAATACCCCACCCCAACCCCGACCTCCAGTTGATTCCTGCTTTGAGTGTCAGCGCTCCCTTTGCTCTGATCGCCGGGTCTTCAGACCCTCTGTTCTCTGGAAAACACGGCACCGGGACAACCCGCAACACCCTCCGAATTAAGCGAGTCCCCTCCCTCCGAGAGGACGTCAAACAATAGATTTCCATTTTTAGACACTGCAGTACTTACCAAAGAAAGCTGACATTTAGATATTGAAGTTTACAGGAAACCAACGCACGCTGAGCGGTGTCTGAGTATTGACTCTCTTCGCCCATGAGAACATAAGCTGCAGGTTGTCAGTATTTCGGAGAAGTATTGAAAGCGTGCGACTACACTGACTGGGCCGGCATACAGGCAGCAAAAATAAAAACAGCAGCGACGTCAGCCCAACGGACGGACTTCAGCAGTTCTCACCAATCCTCCATCAGCTTCTATCATTTTCTCTCTCGCGTCCCTCACTCTCCCGATCTCTCTGCCGTGAAAGCCTCTAAACGGCTTGAAATTTATGTGCGTGTGTGTGTGTCTGTGAGAGAGAGAGAGAGAGAGAGAGAGAGAGAGAGAGAGAGAGAGAGAGAGAGAGAGAGAGAGAGAGAGAGAGAGAGAGAGAGAGAGAGAGAGAGAGAGAGGAGAGAAGAGAGAGAGAGAGAGAGAGAGAGAGAGAGAGAGAGAGAGAGAGAGAGAGAGAGAGAGAGAGAGAGAGAGAGAGAGAGAGAAGGAGAGAGAGAGAGAGAGAGAGAGAGAACGCTTCGGCACCGTCCCAACCAACATTCCCGGGGTTAGACATAAGTGAAGCACCTGTCCCACTATCCACTCCCGGAGTGAGTCATAGTGTGCGCTCAGTCACCCACCGTCCCATCATATACTCTCGTGGTCGGACATAGTGATGCTTCCTCCACACCGTACCATTAACCAATTCCGGGATCAGAAAGAGTATGGTTTTCCCTCCGTACTGTCCCGTATCACACTTCCGTGGTCAGACACAGAGTGACACTTTCTCCACAACGTCCCATTACCTGCACCCTGGGTCCATAGAACAATAGAACATTACGGCACAGAAACAGGACTTTTGGTCCTTCTTGGCTGTGCAGAGACATTTTCTTCGCCTAGTCCCACAGACCTGCACCTGGGCCATATCCCACCAAATTACTCTCATCCATATACCTGTCGAGGTGTTTTTTTAATGTCAAAAGTGAGCCCGCATTCAACACTTCATCTGGCAGCTCATTCCACACTCCCACCACTCCGTGCGCGAAGAGAATCCACCACCATTATGTTCCCTTTAAGCTTTCCCACCTTCATCCTAAACACATGACCTCTGATTTTTTTTTCCCCCTAGCCTCAGTGGAAAAAAGAAAAACAGCTTGCATTCACTATACCTATATCCATCGTAATTTTATACACCTCTATCAAATCACATCTCATTCTCCTATGCTCCAGGGAATAAAGTCCTAACCTATCCGAGCTTTCTCTGAAACTCAGGTTCTCAAGTCCCAGCAATATCCTTGTAATGTTTCTCTGCACTCGTTCAAACTTATTAATAATCTTCCAGTAATTCGGTGACCAAACCTGCACACAGTAGTCCAATTCGGTCTCGCTAATGTCTTATACTACCTGACCATTACATTCCAATTCTTATACTCAGTACTTTGATTTATCAAGGCCAATGTACCAAAAGCTCTCTTTCCGACCCTAGCCACCTGTGACGCCTCTTTTACCAAATTATGTATCTGTACTCCCAGATCCCTCTGTTCTATTGCACTCCCCAGTGTCCTACCATTTACCTTGTATGATCTAACCTTGATTTGACCTTCCGAAGTGCAATACCTCACACTTGTCCGTGTTAAATTCCATCAGCCATTCTTCAGCCCATCCCTGCAACTTGTCCAAATCCCTCTGCAAGCTTTGAAAACCTTCTTCACTGTCCATTACACCTGCAATCTTTGCTGATCCAATTTGCCACCTTATCATCCAGATCATTGATATAGATGACAAATAACAATAGACACAACACTGATACCTATGGCACACCACTGGTCACAGGACTCCACTCAAAGTAGCAATCCTCCACTACCACTCTCTGGCTTCTTCCCTTGAGCCAAAGTCTAATCCAGCTTAGTACATTTCCATTTACACCTTGTGACTTAATTTTCCTGAATAACCTCCCATGCGGGACCGTGTCAAAGGCCTTACTGAGGTCCATGTGTACAACATCCACTTCCTTCCCTTCATCCACTTTCCCGGTCACTTCTTCGAAAAACTCTAATAGATTGTTTAAACATGACCTACCACGCACAAAGCCATGCTGAATGTTTCTAATAAGCCCCTATCTATCCAAATATTTGTAGATCCTGTCTCTTAGTATTCCTTCCAATAATCTACCTGCTACGAATGTCAAGTTTGCTGGCCTATAATTTCCCGGCTTACCTTTTGAACCTTTTTTTTAAACAACGGAACAACATGAGCTATCCTCCAATCCTCTGGCACCTGAACTGTGAATAACTTCATTTTAAATATTTCTGTCAGAGCCCCTGCAATTTCAACACTAGTCTCCTTCAAGGTCCGAGGGAATAGCCTGTCAGATCCTGGGAGTTATCCTCTCTGATTTGCCTCAGGACAGCAAGCCCCTCCTGCTCTTTAATCAGTGTAAGTTCCATGATCTCCCTACTTGTTTGCCTCGCTTCCATAGAGTCCATTCCAGTTTCCTTAGTAAATACAGATGCAAAAAAAGAAATACATAAATAATACCTCTCCCATTTATTTTGGTTCCTTACAAAGCTGACCACTTTGATCATCAAGAGGAACAGGAACAATTTATTCCCTTACTGTCCCTGATACCTGTAGAAACTCTTAGGATTATTCTTCACCCTGACTGCCAAAGCAAACTCATGTCCTCTTTTAGCCTTCCTGACTTCTTTCTTAAGTATTTTCTTACTCTTTTTATACCCCTCAAGCATTTTATTTCCCCCTTGTTGCCTATACATGTTATACATCTCTCTCTTCTTCTTTATCAGTGTTCCAATATCCCTCGAGAACCAAGGTTCCTTATTCTTATTCATTTTGCCTTTGACCCTTACAGGAACATACAAACTCTGCACTCTCAAATTGTCTCCTTTGAAGTCCCTCCCACTTACCAATCACATCCTTGCCTAAGAACAACCTGTCCCAATCTAGGCTTTTAAGATCCTTTCTCATTTCTTCAAATTCGGCCGTTTTTCCAGTTTATTACTTCAACACGAGGACCAGATTTATCTTTATCCATGATCAAGTTGAACTAATGACGTTATGATCACTCGAACCAAAGAGTTCCTAACACATACTTCCGTCACCTGCCCTAATTCATTTCCTAATAGGATATCTAATATTGCATCCTCCCTAGCTGGTTCATCAATTGGTACAACTATTTGCCTTTTTGCTTCATCTGTTTTTGTTAAGAACTTTTAAGTAATTATGCGGTTTTCTTTACGTTTTAAAGATAGATTTGATCATTTAATGATGTTGATTGTTTATCTTCTGTGCAAATATTTCAGGACATTTTTACAGGTTATCATCACTGGTACCAAAGTGTTCCCCTGCACACACCTCCGTGTCCTGCCCTAAGTCATTTCCTAATAGGAGATCTTAATATTGCATCCTCCCTCGTTGGTATATCTATATATTGATTTAGAAAACTTTCCTGTGGAGAAATTAGGGGAGAGAGTGAGAGCGTGGAGAATCACATGCAGGCTGGAGTGAGGGGAAGGGTAGGGCTTGGCAAAGTGAGACTGGAATACTGGGGTGAGAAAGGGGGGAAGTAGGGAGAGATAGGGGTATTCCTGTGGAGAAATTAGGGGAGAGAGTGAGAAAAGTGAGGGCGAGCTGACACTGGGGACAGCAGGAGAGAGAGAGAGAGAGAGAGAGAGAGAGAGAGAGAGAGAGAGAGAGAGAGAGAGAGAGAGAGAGAGAGAGAGAGAGAGAGAGAGGGAGAGAGGGTCAGGGAGGGGCTAAGGAAGAGAGTGATGCAGGGATGGGGCGATTGAAGTTGAAGGAATATGGAATTTGGAGGAACACAGGAAGGGATGAAAGGGGAGAGAAAGGAAACGAATAGGGGGAAAGGTGAGGAATGACGAGCAAAGACGGACGGATATATTTTCACACATGCAGAGCCTTTATTGTCTGAGAGGTTTACAACGAATACCCCACCCCAACCCCGACCTCCAGCTGATTCCTGGTTTGAGCGTCATTACTCCCATTGCTCTGCTTATCGCCGGGGCTTCAGACCCTCTGTGCTCTGGAAACCACGGCACCCGGACAACCCGAAACAGTCCACGAAGTAAGCGAGCCCCTCCCTCCGAGAGGACGGCTGAACAATAGATTGCCATTTTTAGACAGTGTAGAAAAAAGATACCTGTCATTTAGATATGAAGTTCACAGGAAACCAGCACGTTGCCTGAGGTTTGAATCTCTTCAGCCATTGGAACATAAGTTGGGGGTTGTCAGCATTTCAGAGAAGTTTTGAAAGCGTGCGGCTACACTGACTGGGCCGGCATACAGACAGCAAAAATAAAAATAGCAGCGACGCCAGCCCAGCAGACGGAAATTCAGCAGTTCTCACAGAAACAGTCCATCACTTCTGTCTACCACTTTCTCTCTCTGCGTCCGTCACTCTCTCCTCACTATCCTCCTATTTCGCTCCTATGAATGCCTCTACCCGATTCAATTTCGCTTCTCTCTCCAGCGCACTCTTTTTTCCTCCATTTCCACTCTCGAATCTGCATTTCGGTCTCGCTGCCCTCCTCACTAAGCCTTCTCATATTGTCTCCCTTCCCTCTCTACCCTACTTTCCCTCTTCCCACTATCACCCGCTCACAGTGAACGTTACCGGACTAAAGTGTGACCGGGCCGTCTGTCGTTTTCCAGGAAAAGCCGCCGCCCACTGGACAGTGGATACATCCTGCACAGAAAGTAAAGGGGTATATTAACGGAAATGGTGAGGTGGGATAGTAGCGTAGGGGGTAGTTGGGTGATCGTACGCTGATGGGACGGTGTGGAGGGAGATTAACTCTGTGCCTGACACCGGGAGTGTTTGATCTGACGGTGTGGAGGGAGATTTACTCTGTGCCTGATCCCGGGAGTGTGTGATGGGACGGTGTGGAGGGAGATTCACTCTGTGTCTGACCCCGGGATTGTGTGATGGGACGGTCTGGAGGGAGATTCTCTCTGTGTATGACCCCGGGAGTGTGTGATGGGAGGGTGAGGAGGGAGTCTCACTCTGTGTCTGACCCCGGGAGTGTGTGATGGGACGGTATGGAGGGAGTCTCTATGAGTACATATTTTCTGTGCATCTGACACATGTGTCTTTCAAGACGCTTCCAACCATAGTTAGAAAACACATCGCGCACCGCTCCGGCACATAGGCTGCTCCGGAAATGGGACCAAGGAAGAGTGACTCTCTCTCTGCACCGTCCATTACATCCGTCGGAGGTTAGACACAGATTGGGAATACTTTCACAACAGCCTTTCACAAATAACCCCCTGTCCTTTGGAATTGAAGATCTCTCCGAACCGTACGACCACAGCCTCGTCGTGTTAGACAGAGTGAAGCTCGCTCTGCACCGTCCCATCAAATAATCCAGTTGTCAGACATACAGAGATGTTCCCAACAAACCTTCCTAAAGCACATTCCGGGGAACAAACACATAGTGTAGATCCCATAACACAGTCCCAGCACATAGAAACACCGGCGGACAGACACAGAGTGAATCTCCCTCCACCCCGTCCCATCACAGACTCACGGTGCCAGAAGCAGCGTGAATCTCCCATCACACACTCTCAGGGTCAGACACAGAGTGAATCTCCCTACTCACCGTTCCATCATACTCTCCCGGGGTGAGACACAGAGTGAATCTCCCTCTATTCCGTCACATCAGACTTTACGGGGCAGGAAAGAGATTGATGCCTCCTCCCTCCCTCACTACCGCTCTCACTTCTCGATGGACACAGTGAGTCCGGTTTACGCGCTGCATTTTCAAGTAAGTCTCACTGTCGTCCATCCTGTCGAAAGATCCTCTGCTTCTCTGAGCTCAGTGAGACAAAAATTCACCAGATGAGCAGCTGATAAAGGGTGGGACAGACGGCAGGGGGAGGAAGTACTGGGGGAAGAGGGAGATTGAGGGTGTAAGAGGCTTTGGTCTGGACCGACGAGATTGGCTGGAGGGAAAGTAGTGAGAGCGTGGAGAATCACTTGCAGGCTGGAGTGAGGGGAAGGGTAGGGCTTGGCAAAGTGAGACTGGAATACTGGGCAGAGAAAGGAGGGAAGTAGGGAGAGATAGGGGGTATTCCTGTGGAGAAGTTAGGGGAGAGAGTAAGAGCGTGGAGAATCACATGCAGGCTGGAGTGAGGGGAAGGGTAGGGCTTGGCAAAGTGAGACTGGAATAATGGGGTGAGAAAGGAGGGAAGTGGGGAGAGATAGGGGGGTATTCCTGTGGAGAAATTAGGGGAGAGAGTGAGAAAAGGGAGGGCGAGCTGACTGGGGAAAGCAGGAGAGAGACAGAGTTAGAGAGAGACGGTCAGGGAGGGGCTAAGGAAGAGAGGGGTGCAGGGAAGGGGCGATTGATGTTGAAGGAAGATGGAATTTGGAGGTACACAGGAAGGGAAGAAAGGAGAGAGAAAGGAACGGAAGAGGGGAATGAATGAGGGATGACGAGTGAACAGGTAGGCAAAGACGGACGGATATATTTTCACACATTCAGAGCCTTAGTTGTGGGAGAGGTTTACAACGAATTCCCCACCCCAACCCCAACCTCCAGCTCATTCCTGGTTTGAGCGTCATTACTCCCATTGCTCAGCTTATCGCCGGGGCCTCAGACCCTCTGTGCGCTGGAAACCACGGTCCCGGTCAATCCGCAACTCCCTCCGAAGTAAGCGAGCCCCCTCTCTCCGAGAGGACGGCCGTAAAATAGATTGCCATTTTTAGAGAGTGCTGAAAAATAAACGTGACATTTAGACATTGAAGTTTACAGGAAACCACCCCGGTGTCTGAGGCTTGACTCTCTTCACCAATTGGAACATAATGTGGGGGTTGTCAGCATTTCAGAGAAGTATTGAAAGCGTGCGGTTACACTGACTGGGCCGGCATAAAGGCAGGAAAAATAAAAATAGCAGTGACGTCAGCCCAACAGACAGAACTTCAGCAGTTCTCACAGAAACACTCCATCACTTCTGTCTATTCCTTTCTCTCTCTGCGCCCGTCACTCTCTCCTCTCTCTCCTCCTGTTTCGCTCCCATTAATGCCTCTACCCGATTCAAATTCGCTTCTCTTTCCAGATCTCTCTTTTTCCCCCACTTCCACTCTCTACTCTGCCTTTCTATCTCACTGCCCTCCTCACTAAGCCTTCTCATTTTGTCTCCCTTCCCGCTCCACCCCACATTCCCACTTCCCACTATCACCCGCTCACATTGAAAGTTACTGGACTGAAGTGTGACCGGGCCGTCTGTAGTTTTCCAGGGAAAGCCGCCGCCCACTGGACAGTAGTGATTAGTTACATCCTGCACAGTAAGGAATGTTGTACATTAAAGGAAATGGGGCAGTAGGATACTAGCTAAGGGAGTAGTTGAGCGATGGGACGCTGAAGGGCCGGTGTGGAGGGAGATTCACTCTGTGTCTGATCCCGGGAGTGTGTGATGGGACGCTGTGGAGTGATATTCACTCTGTGCCTGACCCTGAGAGTGTGTTATTGGACGGTGTAGAGGGAGATTCACACTGTGTCTGACCCCGGGAGTGTGTTATTGGACGGTGTGGAGAGATATTCACTCTGTGTCTGACCCCGGGAATGTTTGATGTGACGGTTTGGAAGGAGTCTCACTCCGCATATATTTTCTGTGCATCTGACACGTGCGTCTTTCAAGACGCTTCCAGTCATAGTTAGAAAACACATCGCACATCGCTTCGGCACATAGCCTGCTACGGAAATGTGACCGAGGAAGAGTGACTCTCTCTCTCTCTGCATCTTCCATTACATCCGTCGGAATACAGACACAGAATGGGAATCCTTTCACACCAGACCTTCACAAATACCCCCTTGTCCTTTGTAATTGAAGTTCTCTCCGAACCGTCCGACCACAGACTCGCCGGGTTAGACAGAGTGAAGCTCGCTCTGCACCGTCCCATCAAATAATCCTGTGGTCAGTCATACAGGGATGTTTCCAACACACCTTCCTAAAGCACATTCCGGGGAACAAACACATAGTGTAGATCCCAAAACACAGTCCCAGCACAAACAAACCCCTGGGGACAGACACAGAGTGAATCTACCTCCACCCCGTCCCATCACAGACTCACGGTGCCAGAAGCAGCGTAAATCTCCCATCACACTCTATCTGGGTCAGACTCTGAGTGAATCTCCCTCCACACCGTTCCGTCACACACCCCCGGGATCAGTCACAGAGTTGAATCTCCCTACTCACCATTCCATCATACTCTCCCGAGATGAGACACAGAGTGAATCTCCCTCCACACCGTCACATCAGACATTACGGGGTCAGAAATAGATTGATGCCTTCTCCCACCCTCACTGCCCCTGTCACTTCTCGATGAATACCGTGAGTCCAGTTTTACGCTCTGCATTTTCATGTAAGTCTCACTGTGTAAGTCCATCCTGTCGAGGATCCTCTGCTTCTCTGTGCTCAGCGAGACAAAAATTCAGCAGATGAGCAGCTGATAAAGGGAGGGAGAGACAGCAGGGGAGGAAGTACTGGGGAAGAGGGAGATTGAGTGTCTGAGAGGCTTTGGTCTGGACCGATGAGATTGGCTGGAGGGAAAGTAGTGAGAGCGTGGAGAATCCCATGCAGGCTGGAGTGAGGGGAAGGGTAGGGCTTGGCAAAGTGAGACTGGAATACTGGGGTGAGAAAGGGGGGAAGAAAGGAGAGATAGGGGGTATTCCTGTGGAGAAATTAGGGGAGAGAGTGAGAACAGGGAGGGCGAGCTGACTGGGGAAAGCAGGAGAGAGACAGAGAGAGAGAGAGAGACGGTCTGGGAGGGGCTAAGGAAGAGAGGGATGCAGGGAAGGGGCGATTGAGGTTGAAGGAATATGGAATTTGGAGGTGCATAGGAAGGGAAGAGAGGAGTGAGAAAGGAATGGAAGTGGGGGAAGGGTGAGGGATGACGAGCAAAGACGGACGGATATATTTTATCACATTCAGAGCCTTTATTGTCTGAGAGGTTTACAACGAATACCCCACCCCAACCCCGACCTCCAGCTGATTCCTGGTTTGAGCGTCATTACTCCCATTGCTCAGCTTATCGCCGGGGCCTCAGACCCTCTGTGCTCTGGAAACCACGGCACCCGGACAACCCGAAACAGTCCACGAAGTAAGCGAGCCCCCTCCCCCCGAGAGGACGTCTGAACAATTGACTGACATTTTTAAACAGTGTAGAAAAAAGATACCTGACATTTAGATATGAAGTTTACAGGAAACCAGCACGGTGTCTGAGGTTTGACTCTCTTCACTCATTGGAACATAAGTTGGGGGTTGTCAGCATTTCAGAGAAGTATTGAAAGCGTGCGGCTACACTGAATGGGCCGGCATACACACAGCAAAAATAAAAATAGCAGCGACGCCAGCCCAGCAGACGGAACTTCAGCAGTTCTCACAGAAACAGTCCATCACTTCTGTCTACCACTTTCTCACTCTGCGTCCGTCACTCTCTCCTCACTATCTTCCTATTTCGCTCCCAAGAATGCCTCTACACGATTCAATTTCGCTTCTCTCTCCAGTTCCTCCATTTCCGCTCTCTAATCTGCCTTTCTGTCTCACTGCCCTCCTCAGTAAGCTTTCTCATTTTGTCTCCCTTCCCGCTCTACCCCACTTTCCCTCTTCCAACTATCACCCGCTCACATTAAACGTTACTGGACTGAAGTGTGTCCGGGCCGTCTGTAGTTTTCCAGGGAATGCCGCCGCCCACTGGACAGTAGTGATTAGTTACATCCTGCACAGTAAGTAAAGGCGTATATTAAAGGAAATGGGGCGGTAGGATAGTAGCTTAGGGGGTTGTTGAGCGATGGAACGCTGATGGGACGGTGTGGAGGGAGATGAACTCTGTGTCTGACCCCGGGAGTGTGTGATGGGACGGTATGGAGGGAGATTCACACTGTGTCTGACCCCGGGAGTGTGTGATTGGACGGTGTGGAGGGAGATTCACTCTGTACATATTTTCTGTGCATCTAACGCATGCGTCTTTCAAGACGCTTCCAATCGTAGTTAGAAAACACATCGCACACCGCTTCGGCACATAGGCTGCTCCGGAAATGGGACCAAGGAAGAGTGACTCTCTCTCTGCACCGTCCATTACATCCGTCGGAAGTCAGACACAGAGTGGGAATACTTTCACAACAGTCTTTCACAAATACCCCCCTGTCCTTTGGAATTGAAGATCTCTCCGAACCGTCCGACCACAACCTCGCTGTGTTAGACAGAGTGAAGGTCGCTTTGCATCGTCCCATCAAATAATCCCGTTGTCAGACCTTCCCATCAGACCTTCCTAAAGCACATTCCGGGGAACAAACACATAGTGTAGATCTCGAAACACAGTCCCAGCACAAACAAACCGCTGGGGACAGACACAGAGTGAATCTCCCTCCACCCTGTCCCATCACAGACTCACGGTGCCAGAAGCAGCGTAAATCTCCTATCACACACTCTCTGGGTCAGACTCTGAGTGAATCTCCCTCCACACCGTCCCGTCACATACCCCCGGAATCAGACACAGAGTGAATCTCCCTCCACATCGTCCCGTCACACACTCCCGGGGTCAGACTGAGAGTGAATCTCCCTATTCACCATTCCATCATACTCTCCCGAGGTGAGACACAGAGTGAACCTCCCTCCACACCGTCACATCAGACATTACGGGGTCAGAAAGAGGTTGATACCTCCTCCCTCCCTCACTGCCCCTCTCACTTCTCGATGGACACCGTGAGTCCAGTTTTACGCTCTGCATTTTCATGTAAGTCTCACTGTGTAAGTCCATCCTGTCGAGGATCCTCTGCTTCTCTGAGCTCAGCGAGACACAAAATCACCGGAAGAGCAGCTGATAAAGGGAGGGACGGACAGCAGGAGGTGAGGAAGTACTGGGGAAGAGGGAGATTGAGGGTGTAAGAGGCTTTTGTCCGGACAGATGAGATTGGCTGGAGGGAAATTAGAGATGGCGTGGAGAATCCCATGCAGGCTGGAGTGAGGGGAAGGGTAGGGCTTGGCAAAGTGAGACGTGGAATTCTGGGGTGAGAAAGGGGGGAAGTAGGGAGAGATAAGTGGTATTCCTGTGGAGAAATTAGGGGAGAGAGTAAGAAAATTGAGGGCGAGCTGACTGGGGAAAGATGGAGAGAGACAGAGGGAGAGAGAGACGGTCTGGGAGGGGCTAAGGAAGAGAGGGATGCAGGGAAGGGGCGATTGAGGTTGAAGGAATATGGAATTTGGAGGAAGAAATGGGGAGAGAAAGGAAAGGAACAGGGGGAAGGGTGAGGAATGACGAGCAAAGACGGACGGATATATTTTCACACATTCAGAGCCTTTATTGTCTGAAAGGTTTACAACGAATACCCCACCCCAACCCCAACCTCCAGTTGATTCTTGGTTTGAGCGTCATTACTCCCATTGCTCAGCTTATCGCCGGGGTTTCAGACCCTCTGTGCTCTGGAAACCACGGCCCCGGGACAACACGTAACACCCACCGAAGTAAGCGAGCCCCCTCCCTCCGAGAGGACGTCTGAACAATAGATTGACATTTTTAGACAGTATAGAAAAAAGATACCTGTCATTTAGATATGAAGTTTACAGGAAACCAGCACGTTGCCTAAGGTTTGAATCTCTTCACCCATTGGAACATAAGTTGGGGGTTGTCAGCATTTCAGAGAAGTATTGAAAGCGTGCGGCTACACTGACTGGGCCGGCATACAGACAGCAAAAATAAAAATAGCAGTGAAGCCAATCCAGCAGACGGAACTTCAGCAGTTCTCACAGAAGCAGTCCATCACTTCTGTCGATCACTTTCTCTCTCTGCGTCCGTCACTCTCTCCTCACTATCCTCCTATTTCGCTCCCATGAATGCCGCTACCCTATTCAATTTCGCTTCTCTCTCCAGCTCACTCTTTTTTCCTCCATTTCCACTCTTTAATCTGCCTTTTTGTCTCGCTGCCCTCCTCACTAAGCCTTCTCATTTTGTCTCCCTTCCCTCTCTACCCTACTTTCCCTCTTCCCACTATCTCCCGCTCACAGTGAACGTTACCGGACTGAAGTATGACCGGGCCGTCTATCGTTTTCCAGGGAAAGCCGCCGCCCACTGGACAGTGGTGATTAGATACATCCTGCACAGTAAGTAAAGGGGTATATTAAAGGAAATGGTGCGGTAGGATAGTAGCTTAGGGGGTAGTTGAGCGATGGGACGCTGATGGGACGGTGAGGAGGGAGATTAACTCTGTGCCTGACCCCTGGATTGTGTGATGGGACGGTGTGGAGGGAGTCTCACTCTGTGTCTGACCCCGGGAGTGTGTGATGGGACGGTATGGAGGGAGTCTCAATCTGTATATATTTTCTGTGCATCTGACACATGTGTCTTTCAAGACGCTTCCAACCATAGTTAGAAAACACATCGCACACCGCTTCGGCACATAGGCTGCTCCGGAAATGGGACCAAGGAAGAGTGACTCTCTCTCTGCACCATCCATTACATCCGACGGAAGTTAGACACAGATTGGAAATACTTTCACAACAGTCTTTCACAAATAACCCCCTGTCCTTTGTAATTGAAGATCTCTCCGAACCGTCCGACCACAGCCTCGCCGTGTTAGACAGAGTGAAGCTCGCTCTGCATCGTCCCATCAAATAATCCTGTTGTCAGACATACAGAGATGTTCCCAACACACCTTCCTAAAGCACATTCCGGGGAACAAACACATAGTGCAGATCCCAAAACACAGTCCCAGCACATAGAAACACCAGGGGACAGATACAGAGTGAATCTCCCTCCACCCCGTCCCATCACAGACTCACAGTGCCAGAAGCAGCGTGAATCTCCCATCACACACTCTCAGGGTGAGACTCTGAATGAACCTCCCTCCGCACCGTCCCGTCACACACCCCGGGGTCAGTCACAGAGTGAATCTCCCTACTCACCGTTCCATCATACTCTCCCGAGGTGAGACACAGAGTGAATCTCCCTCTACTCCGTCAGATCAGACTTTACGGGGCAGGAAAGAGATTGATGCCTCCTCCCTCCCTCACTACCGCTCACACTTCTCGATGGATACAGTGAGTCCGGTTTTACGCGCTGCATTTTCAAGTAAGTCTCACTGTCGTCCATCCTGTCGAAAGATCCTCTGCTTCTCTGAGCTCAGCGAGACAAAAATTCACCAGATGAGCAGCTGATAAAGGGAGGGACAGACAGCAGGGGGAGGAAGTACTGAGGAAGAGGGAGATTGAGGGTGTAAGAGGCGTGGAGAATCACATGCAGTCTGGAGTGAGGGGAAGGATACGGCTTTGCAAAGTGAGACTGGAATAATGGGGTGAGAAAGGGGGGAAGTGGGGAGAGATAGGGGGTATTCCTGTGGAGAAATTAGGAGAGAGAGTGAGAAAAGTGAGGGCGAGCTGACTGGCGAAAGCAGGAGAGAAACAGAGATAGAGAGACACGGTTAGGGAGGGGCTAAGGAAGAGAGGGGTGCAGGGAAGGGGCGATTGATGTTGAAGGAAGATGGAATTTGGAGTTACACAGGAAGGGAAGAAAGGAGAGAGAAAGGAACGGAAGAGGGGAATGAATGAGGGATGACGAGTGAACAGGTAGGCAAAGACGGACGGATATATTTTCACACTTTAGTCTGTAGTTTTCCAGGGAAAGCCGCCGCCCACTGGACAGTAGTGATTAGTTACATCCTGCACAGTCAGTAATGGGGTACATTAAAGGAAATGGGGCGGTAGGATAGTAGCTAAGGGGGTAGTTCTGCGATGGGACGCTGAAGGGCCGCTGTGGAGGGAGATTCACTCTGTGTCTGACTCCGGGAGTGTGTTATTGGACGGTGTGGAGGGAGATTCACACTGTGTCTGACCCCGGGAGTGTGTTATTGGACGGTGTGGAGAGAGATTCACTCTGAGTCTGACCCCGGGAATGTTTGATGGGACGATGTGGAAGGAGATTCGCTCTGTGTCTGAGCCCGGGAGGGTGGGATGGGACGATATGGAGGGAGTCTCACTCTGTGTCTGACCCCGGGAATGTCTGATTGGACGGTGTGGTGGGAGATTCTCTCTGTGTCTGACCCCGGGAGTGTGTAATGGACGGTATGGAGGGAGTCTCACTCCGTATATATTTTCTGTGCATCTGGCACATGCCACTTTCAAGACGCTTCCAGTCATATTTAGAAAACACATCGCACATCGCTTCGGCACATAGCTTGCTACGGAAATGTGACCGAGGAAGAGTGACTCTCTCTCTCTGCACCTTCCATTACATCCGTCGGAATATAGACACAGAATGGGAATCCTTTCACACCAGACCTTCACAAATACCACCTTGTCCTTTGTAATTGAAGTTTTCTCCGAACCGTCCTGCCACAGACTCGCCGGGTTAGACAGTGAAGCTCGCTCTGCACCGTCCCATCAAATAATCCTGTTGTCAGTCATACAGAGATGTTTCCAACACACCTTCCTAAAGCACATTCCGGGGAACAAACACATAGTGTAGATCCAAAAACACAGTCCCAGCACATACAAACGCCTGGGGACAGGCACAGTGTGAATCTCCCTCCACACCGTCCCGTCACACACTCCCGGGTTCAGATGAACAGTGCATCTCCCTTCACCCCGTCCTATCACACACTCCCGGGGTCAAACATGAGAGAATCTCCCTCCCCGCCGTCCCATCACACACACCCGGGGTCAGACACCGATTGAATCTCCCTCCACACCGTCCCATCACACACTCCAAGGATCAAGCACAGAGTGAATCTCCCTCCTCAATGTCCCATCACCCACTCTCGAGGTCAGACACAGAGTGAATCTCCTTCCACACCGTCCAATCACACTCTTCCGGTGTGAGACACATAGTGAATCTTTCTCCACATCGTCCGATCACACACTCCCGGGATCACACACAGTGAGAAGCTACCTGCACGCTGTTCCATCACACCCTCCCGGGTATGGGCAGAGAATGATTTTGCGTCCACACTCTCCCAACACAGACTCCCGGGTTCAAACATAGGGAAGTTCCCTCCGCACTTTCCGATTACACAATCTCAGGGTCAGCTCACACCACCGTCTCCCGGGGTGAGACAGAGAGTCCCATCATAGAACCGAGAACATAGAATAGTTCAGCACATTATATTCCCTTCGGCCAATAATGTTGTGCTTCCCTTCAAACCCTGCATCACATATAACCACCCACCTTAGATCCATCCATATACGCGTCTAGCAGTATTTACACTTAACTGGTTTCAGCCCGAAACGTCGTTACTACTTCCTCCCATAGATGTTGTCTGGCCTCCGAAGTTCTGCCAGCATTTTGTGTTTTTACAATGCTCCAAGTGTGGCTTAACCAGAGTTTTATAAGGCTACATCATTACATCGTGTCCCTTAAACTCTATCCCTCGACTTATGAAAGCTAACACCCCATAAGCTTTCTTAACTACCCTATCAAACTGAGAGTCAACTTTCAGGGATCTGCGGGCATGTACCCCCATATCCCTCTTCTCCTCCACACTACCAAGTACCCTCCCAATTACTTTGGAGTTTGACCTTCCAAAAGTGTACCACCTCACGCTTCTCCGGTTTGAACTCCATCTGCCGGATCTCAGCCAACTTCTGCATCAATGTCTCTCTTCAGTCTTCGACAATCCTCTACACTATCTACAACACCACCAACCTTTGTGTTGTCTGCAAACTTAACAACCCACCCTTCTACCCCCACATCCGGGTCGTTAATAAGAATCACAAAAAGTAGAGGTCCGAGAATAGATCCTTGTGGGACACTACTAGTCAGAACACTCCAATCTGAAAGGACTCCCACCACCCCAACCCTCGGTCTTCTACATGCAAGCCAATTCTAAATCCACCTGGCCAAACTTCCCTGGATCCTGTGCCTTCTGACTTTCTGAATAAGCCTACCATCTGGAACCTTGTCAAAAGCCTTACTAAAATCCATTTTGATCACATCCACTGCACTAACTTCATCTATATGCCTCGTCATCTCCTCAAAGAACTCTCTCGGGCTTGGTAGGCACGATCTGCCCTTCACAAAGCCATGTTGACCGTCCCTGATCAGACCATGATTCTCTAAATGCCCATAGATCCTTTCTCTAAGAATCTTTTCCAACAGCTTTCTCACCTCAGACGTAAGGCTCACTGGTTTATAATTACCCGGACTATCCCTACCACCCTTATTGAAGAACGGGACAACATTCGCCTCCCTCCGATCGCCCGGTACCATTACTGTGGACAACAAGGACATAGAAATCCTAGCGAGAGGCTCAAAAATCTCTTCCCTCGCCTCGAGGAGCTGCCTGTAGAATATGCTGTCAGGCCCCGGGGACTTATCTGTCCTAATTTATTTTAAAAACTCCAACACCTCCTCTCCCTTAATATCAACATGCTCTAGAACATCAAACTCACTCAGATTGTCCTCACCGTCATCAATTTCCCTCTCATTAGTGAATACCGAAGAGGAGTATTCATTGAGGACTTCTCTCAGTTTCTCGGCCTCCAGGCACATCTTCCCGCTTTTATCTTTTATTCGTCGTACCTTTACTCCTGTCATCCTTTTGTTCTTCACATAATTGAAGAATGCCTTGATATTTTCCTGGACCCTACTCGCCAAGGCCTTCTCAGCCCCTTCTTTATCTCCTTTCTTGTTTCCTTATATTCCTCAACAGTCCCATCTGATCCTTGTTTCCTAAACCTCATGTATGTTGCCTTCTTCCAGCTGGATCGATTTTCCACTTCACCTGTCATCCATTGTTCCTTTATCCTACCATTCTTTATTTTCCTCACAGGGACAAATTTATCCCTAACATCCTGCCAAAGATCCTTAAACATCGACCACATGCCCATAGTACATTTCCTTGCGAAACCATCATCCCCATTCGTATCCGCGTTCCAGCCTTGTGGCCTCATAATTTGCCCTTCCCCAATTAAAATACATTCCTGTCCTCTTTGATTCTATCCTTTTCCGTGATAATGCGAAAGGCCATGGATCGGTGATCACTGTCCCCCAGATGCTCACCCACTGACAGATCTGTGACCTGACCCGGTTCGTTACCTAATTCAAGATCTAGTACGGCATTCACCCTAGTCGGCCTGTTAACATGCTGTGACAGGAATCCATCCTGGACACATTTAACAGACTCTGCCCCATCTAAACCTTCGAAACTATTCAAGTGCCAAATAATATTAGGGAAGATAAAGTCCCCCATGATAATAACCCTGTTATTTTTGCACCTTTTCAAAATCTGCCTCAAAATCTGTTCCTCTGTATCTCTGCCGCTTCCAGGCCTATAGAATACTCCCTGTAGAGTGACCGCTTCCTTTATGTTCCTGACTTCTACCCAAACTGTCTCAAAAGAGGATCCTGCTACATTATCCACACTATCTGCACCTGTAATAGTATCCCTGACTGGTAATGCCACCCCTCCTCCCCTTTCACCCCCTCTCTATCCCTTTTAGGGATAAATCATGCAGTCCTAGTTTCAGATACAGAGTGGAGCTCACAGCACCACGTCCCATCATACACTGCCGTGGTCAGACTCAGAATGATGCTCTCTCCACAGCGTCCCAACGCACACACCCGGGGTCAGAAACGCAGTGAAGCTCCCTCCGCTTTTGTTGTTATCAGCCAACATTGCCTGTATGGGAATAGAAGTATCCCCTCCTCAATGTTCTTTCCATTTAGAGTAGTATGATGGGTTTCGACAACATATCACAACTCTCAACTGTGCTGCTAAATAATTATCTCTTAGAGAATGTAGGCCCCATCCCCCACTTTCACTACGAACTATATACCTTTTTGAGACGAACTTTAGTCGTTCTACCTTGCAAAATATAGCTTGACAACATTTTGTTCCATTCATTTAATTGATATTGATTAATCTCTATTGGTAGGATCTGAAAGAGATATAATTGTCTGGGCAGTATATTAACTTTAAAAGATTCAATCCTTGAACAGAGACTAAAAATCTAAATCGCTTCCATCTTGTTATATCTTCCTTAATTTTTATATATGTATAGATTGATAATTGCATTCGGATAATTTTGCCAGAACTTTTGGCATAATGATGCCAAATATTCGAACGACTCTGTTTGGATATTTAATTTCAATTTCTCCTGCTGTGCTATATTTTACGAAAGCAATTGATTTTTTTTTAATCTATGTTGATCTTGCATCCGGATAATTGACCACATTGTTCAAAGTATTCCATCAATTTAAATAAAGAGTATGTTGGGTGCCCGAGATAGTTCAAGATGTCATCCACGTAACAAGCCAATTTCTACTCTTTTCCTCTAATAGTAATTCCCCTGATATCTTCATTTTGTCTGATGTATTGAGCTAATGGTTCCAGATATAACGTGTAGCTTTGCGGTGACCATGCACAACCCTGCCTTGTAGCCCTTTCTATGGTAAGACTATTTGATAAATATCGTTTGATTTTAATCCTCGCAGTAGGGCTGTCATATTGTGCCTGGATAGTTTTAATAATTGTGTCATTGAAACCAAATCTATATAAAACTCCCTAAAGAAAATTCCAATTAAGCGAATCAAACGCGTTTTCAGCGTCCACGATTATTACTATTGATTCGATTTCAGTGTTTTTGTATATGATCCATAATGTGAAATGTCCTTCGTATATTGTCTGGTGTCTAGCGCTGTTGAAAAAAAAACTGTCTGATCGTCATGTATCAGTATGGGTAGAAACTCTTCTAATCGTTTGGTCATGATGTAGATAAATAACCTATGATCTCCATTAAGAACGGATATTAATGTAAATGACCCGCATTCCATTTTATCCTTCTGGTATAGCTGAGATTATCGCTTCCTTCCAAATGGGTGGCATCTGTGCCTTTTTAGAGCCCAGTTTAGTGTGGGGAGTAAAGCGGGAAATAACTCATTTTCAAATACTTTGTACCACTCTGCCGTATACCCATCTGATCCTGGTGACTTGGTTAATTTAAGCCTACTAACTGCAGCTTTTAATTCAATTTCAGTTATGTCATCAGTTATTGTTCTATTTTGTTCTTCGCTTAAAGTGGTTAACTCCAGAGAAGTCAGATAGGTGTCAATTTGTGTTATCCTTCCCCTTGGAACTTATAGAGTTTCGTAAAGCAGATCAAAAGCTTCTTGAATTTCACTTAGATTGCTTTTAATCATTTTTGTTCATGAATCCCTAATACTATGGTTTGTATTTTCTGATATCCTTTTATTATGTTTCCCCGCCAGTACTTTCATAGAATTAGATCCATTTTCATAACGTCACAGGAACATTATTATTTCTTGATTTCTTGCGTAGCCAAACTATTAATATATATATATATATATATATATATTTTCAATTAACGTATCCTGTGCCAAATTCACATTGTGTTTTTTCTAGCTCCTTCAGCACGTTTCGCAATTTCTCTAATAGTTTAATCCTTATTATTTTTCTTATATGAATATATCGCTATAATTTCCCCTCTTAAAACAGCCTTCAGAGTATCCCATAGAATGGAAGTTTAAACATATCCATTATCACTGAATTCCAAGAAAAGTCCAATTTATTTTTTTAATTTGTTCCTTAAAATAGAGATCATTAAGTAGAGTTGAATTTAGTTTACAAATAGTATTCTTTAGTTGTAGGTCAAAATCAATAGATAAATATAGAGGTGCATGGTCACTTACATCTATTGTCCCAAATCCACAGGCGTTTATTTCGTCTTTGTCTTTTCCAAATGTTATGGAATTGTCTATTCTTCTACATACAGAATGGTTAGCAGAATAATGAGGATAACCCCTTCTGTTGTGGGAGAAGTTCCCTCCATATAAAAATTAGACCAAAATCATTAAAATATGTATTAACTTTCTTATGTAAAGATTTTAGACAACAGACAATATACAATAGGTGCAGAAGTAGACCATCCGGCCCTTCGAGACTGCACCGCCATTTTGAGATCATGGCTGATCAATTCCTATCAATACACGGTTCCTGCCTTGTCCCCAAATCCCTTGATTCCCCTCTCCATAAGATACCTATCTAGCCCCTTCTTGAAAGCATCCAGAGAATCGGACTCCACGACCTTCCGAGGCAGTGCATTCCAGACCCCCACAGCTCTCTGGGAGAAGAAGTTTTTCCTTAACTCTGTCCTAAATGACCTATCCCTTATTCTCAAACCATGCCCTCTGGTACTGGACTCTCCCAGCATCTGGAACATATTTCCTGCCTCTATCTTGTCCAAACCCGTAATAATCTTATATGTTTCAATCAGATCCCCTCTCAATCTCCTTAATTCCAGCGTGTACAAGCCCAGTCTCTCTAACCTCTCTGCTTTAGACAGACCAGACATCCCAGGAATTAACCTCGTGAATCTATGCTGCACTTCCTCTACTGCCAAGATGACTTTCCATAACCCTGGAGAACAAAACTGTACACAATACTCCAGGTTTGGTCTCACCAGGGCACTGTGCAAATGCATGAGCATTTCCTTGCTCTTGCACTCAATTCCCTTTGTAATAAAGGCCAACATTTCATTAGCCTTCTTCACTGCCTGCTGCACTTGTTCATTCACCTTGAGTGACTGATGAACAAGGAATCCGAAATCTCTTTGTATTACTCCCTTACCCAACTCTATACCGTTCAGATAATAATCTGCCATCCTGTTCTTACTCCCAAAATGGATAACCTCACACTTATTTACATTAAACGCCATCTGCCAAGTATCTGCCCACTCACCCAGCCTATCCAAGTCACCCTGAATTCTCCAAACATCCTCATCACATGTCACACTGCCACCCTGCTTAGTATCATCAGCAAATTTGCTGATGTTTTTTTCTATGCCTTCATCCAAATCGTTAAAGTAAATGGTAAACAGCTGTGGTCCCAATACCGAGCCGGGTGGCCCCCCACTAGTCACCACCTGCCATTCCGAGAAACACCCATTCACCGCTACCCTTTGCTTTCTATCTACCAACCAGTTTTCTATCCATCTCAATGCCTTCTCCGCGATGCCCTGAGCTTTGATTTTACCCACCAATTTTCTATGTGGAACCTTATCAAATGCCTTCTGAAATCGAGGTACACTACATCTACTGGATCTCCCCCGTCAAACATCCTGGTTACATCCTCGAAAAGCTCCATCAGATTAGTCAATCATGATTTACCCTTGGTAAATCCATGCTGGCTCGGCCCAATGCTACCACTGCTACCTAGATATGCCACTATTTCATCCTTAATAATGGACTCTAGCATATTTCCCACCACCGATGTCAGGCTGACATGTCGATAGTTCACTGTTTTCTCCCTCCCTACTTTCTTAAAAAGTGGGATAACATTAGCCATTCTCCAATCCTCAGGAACTGATCCTGAATCTAAGGAACATTGGAAAATGATTACCAATGCATCCGCAATTTCCAGAGCCACCTCCCTTAGTACCCTGGCGTGCAGACCATCTGGACCTGGGGATTTGTCAGCCTTCAGTCCCATCACTGTTCTCATCACCGTTTCCTTCCGAATGTCAATCTGTTTCATTTCATCTGTTACCCTATGTCCTTGGCCCATCCATACATCTGGGAGATTGCTTGTGTCTTCCTTAGTGAAAACAGATCTAAAGTATTCATTAAATTCTTCTGCCATTTCTCTGTTTCCCATAACAATTTCACCGAATTCATTCCTCAAGGGCCCAACATTGTTCTTAACTATCTTCTTCCTCTTCACATACCTAAAAATGCTTTTGCTATCTTCCTTTATAGTCCTGGCTAGCTTGCGTTCGTACCTCATTTTTTCTCCCCGTATTGTCTTTTTAGTTAAGTTCTGCTGTTCATTAAAAACTTCCCAAACACCTGCCCTTCCACTCACCTTAGCTCTGACATACTTCTTTTTTTAATGCTATGCAATCTCTGACTTCCTTTGTCAACCACTGAGGCCCCTTTCCCCCCTTTGAATCCTTCATTCTCTGGGGGATGAACTGATTTTGCACCTTGTGCATTATTCCCAAGAGTACCTGCCATTGCTGTTCCATTGTCTTTTCTGCTAGGCTATCCGTCCAGTCAACTTTGGCCAGCTCCTCCCTCATGGCTCCGTAGTTTCCCTTGTTCATCTGCAACACTAACCCCTCCGATCTGCCCTTATCCTTCTGAAATTGCAGATAAAAGCTTATCATATTATGATCACTACCTCCTAATGGCTCCTTTACTGCAAGATCACTTATCAAATGCTGTTCATCACCTAACACTAAATCCAGAATACTCTTGTCCCTGGTCGGCTCTCGTACAAGCTGTTCCAAGAATGCATCCCTTAGGCACTCTACAATCTCCCTACCCTGTGGTCCAGCACCAACCTGATTCTTCCAGTTCACCTGCATGTTGAAATCCCCCATAACTACTGCGACATTACCATTGCCACATGCCAATGTTAACTCCCTATTCAGCTTGCACCCAATATCCATGCTACTGTTTTGTGGCCTGTGGACAACACCCGTTTGGGTACTTTTGCCCTTACTGTTCCTCAGTTCTAACCACACAGACTCTACTTCTCCTGACCCTATGTCCCACCTTGCAAAGGACTGAATCTCATTCCTCACCAACAGGGCCACCTCATCCCCTCTGCCCACATTTGTGTCCCTACGATAGCACGTATACACTTGGACATTCATTTCCCAGGTCTGATCTCCCTGTAGCCATGTCTCCGTTATCCCAACAACATCATAGTTACACATTCGCAACTGGTCTTCAAGCTCATCCGCCTTATTCCTGACACTTCGTGCATTCAGATATAGAATTTTTAACCCATTTCTCCTCTCTCAGTTTGAATCGCTGCCTATTCTGCTTAACCCAGCTCCCCGAACTCCTATCGGGCTATACGACCCTAGAATTTTGTTGTCCTTCCTACATTTACTTATTCTTGCAAAACATTTAACTCCATGTTCCGTCAGACCATCCCTTTGTACACGTGTCCTCCTTTTCACTTGTTCCGCCCCAACTTCCTCTACTACACACTTAATATTCCGGAACCGTGTAGTCCCGATCTTTCCTTAATTCATCCGCTCGCTATCCTCTCTCACATTCTGGATCCCCGCCCCCTGCAAATTTAGTTTAAACACCCCCAAGAAACTGTAGCAAAGTTCTCTGCAAGTATGTTAGTGCCGCTCCAGTTCAGTTGTTTCATTGTTTTTTCTATTGGAAGAGCCAACCTTTGCTTGAAATCGTTAAGACTCCCCCACATATCAGGAGACCTTTTATTTCCATTATCATAATATTATAATTTTTTGAAGGGAAGTAATAACACTTCCCGCTAATGCGTATATATTAAATAGAGTAACTGAATTTGCGTCTATATTCCCCCTTACCAGAATATATCTGCACACCTTATCTTCCATTTCGAATATCCTTTTTAAAATTTACCTTGCTTGAGATAAGAATACCAACTCCTCTCCTGTGTCCTGATTTATTTGAGGAGAAAAACAAATTAATGAAGCCCATTCTCTTTGGTTTTTCCATGCTCATTCTCATCTAAGTCTGCCTCCTGTAAATACTGGCTTGTTCTTCCCTCATTTAGTAGAGACTTTTGTTTCGTTTGATTGGATCTAACAGCGAAATTGACATGAAAACAAATAATTTTTACTTTGTCCTTATCCAAGTGTATTTACCAGTCAATATATCATGGAAATTAGCAGAATAATATTTAATCTGTCTGCTCCCTGAGCAAATCAGAACAATGAAACGCGAGTAATGAGAAAAAGACAACGAAGGTGCGATTCCCAGGCTGAGATCTCTAGGAGATAACCCTGGGTGAGCAAGAGGAAACGTCTAGCTGTGGGGGCTAACCCCACCTACCTGTGAGTTAAGCGCCCCCATTGCAATACCCATGAATGTAAGGGAACAAAACTTTGGCACATGGCGCGAGCAGTATCATCTGCAGCTTAATGTGAAAAAGTCTAAGGAGCTGCTGGTGGACCTGAGGAGGCCTAAGGCATCGGTGATCCCTGTTTCCATCCAAAGGGTCAGTGTGGACCTGGTGGAGGTTTACAAGTACCTGGGGATACGAATTGACAATAAACTGGACTGGTCAAATAACACTGAGGCTGTATGCAAGAAGGGGCAGAGCCCTCTCTACTTCCTGAGCAGACTGAGGTCCTTTAACATCTGCCGGACAATGCTGAGGATGTTCTACGAGTCTGTGGTGGCCACTGCTATCATGTTTGCTGTTGTGTGCAGGGGCAGCAGGCTGAGGGTAGGAGACACCAACAGGATCAACAAGCTCATTCGCAAGGCCAGTGATGTTGTGGGGGTGGATCTGGCCTCTCTGACTGTGGAGTCTGAAGAGAGGACGCCGTCGAATTTGCATGCCATCTTGAGAAAATGACTCCCATCCACTCCATAATGTAATGGTTAGGCACAGGAGTACATTCAGCCAGAGACTCATTCCACCGAGATGTAACACTGAGAGTCACAGGAAGTCATTCCTGCCTGTGGCCATCAAACGTTACAACTCCTCCCTCGGAGTGTCAGACACTCTGAGCCAACAGCCTGGTCCTGGACGTCTTTCTACTTGGCATGATTTACTTATTACTATTTAATTATTTTTGGTTTTATTTTGTTATATTTCTGTTATATTCCTGGCCCGTGCAACTGTAAAGAAACCTGATTTCCCTTTGGATCAATAATCTATGTCTGTCTGTCTCACTATGTCCATTGCACAGTAAAGATTTCCCTATGTATTCTTCCTTTATATATATATTCTCATTTAGGTGAGGAAAAAGGAGTGAATGAATGAATAAAATACAATAATTGTAACATAAAATCCGCCAGATAATAATTATTTCAGATAGGTATTGCACAATCTATTTTTGCTTCCGTTTATCTTATCAACATATTTAAAGTTAGCCAAACCTCAGTCACCCCCTCTGGAGGGGGTGAGGGCTGTCTCCGGAAAACTCCCAGTCTCTTCCTGATCTACTTCTCTCGTCCTCCTCCCGTCCCCTGCTTTCTCGATGCTCTCACTATATCCCAAGCAGAGCGGGAGAGCTATTCGGTTTGATCACGCTGGCGGGCAACCCTCTGTCCTTCATGTCTGTAGTCGCCTCTTCCACTGACTGATACACGTTGATTCCTCTTCATAAAACACACGTTTAGCAGGGTAGGGAGATTGGAATCTAGTCTTTCCTCGCTTTAATATTCGCTTTACTTCGGAGTATTCTTTCCGTCTCTGCAGGACCACCCCGGTGGTAGTCTTGATCGAAATACATTAACTTCCTGTCCAAGAGCGCACATTTCTTTCCCCAGGCCCTTCGTAGAATCTCCGCCTTGGAATAGTACAGAAGGGATCTAATTACTACTAAGCGTGTCTTCTCTTCTCTGTCTCCGGTGAGCCTCGCGAGGAACGCGCGGTGCGCTCTCTCAGTTTCAAGCTCCATAGTCGAATGAATCTCCAGCGCGTACTTCAGCAACATTCGTACAAACTTCATCATAGACAAACCCTCCGTTCCTTCGGGAACATTGTATATCCTGATATTTTTTCCGCCCTTATTGTCCCCCCCCCCGGTCAAGCAGTTTACTTTCTTGTTGATTTAATATTTTTATCGTCTTACTTAGTATCTGTTCCACGTTTTGCACGCGATCTTCCTCCACTCAATTCGTGTCTCTGCCACCGCTCTGACTTGATATAATTTAGTTGCTGTTTTATATATTTTTGGAACTCCCGAATCGCTTCAAGAACTTTTACCATATTCGCCTGAAAGAGGCCCATCGTCAGCCTCGCTACCACGCTTTCGGGGAGGAGGTCCACTCGCTGCACGCCTCTCGTCCATAGGCTCCGCAGTGACGCTTTTAAAAAAATCTCCATTGATTTTCCCCATTCTTTCCCCATTATCAATTCAGATATTTTCGAAAGATCTTATATGTGATGGATTAACAGAGCAAAATATGCGTTTTTTCCGGAGGAGCTGTTGACTTAAGCCGCCATTCTGGACGATGACGTCACCGGAGCCGCGTGTGCGGATTTAAACTGATTTTCTCGCAGACTCACAGAGGAGATGCACAGAGGCTGGTGACGAAAGGGTCACTGAATGAGCACTTCGAGTACCCACGAGAGTGGGCTGAGAATCGATCAGGGACTATCACAGTGTGTGTAACGGTGGCCCTGTAGGAACCACCGGTGTGTCTCACTCTCGCCTGGGTTGGTAGTTTTACCACTTGGGGTCAGTACCCTTAGTGCAGTCACATTTGGCTGACTTGAAGGATTGAAAGTTGTGAACAGCAAAACAGGACTCCAGGTGTGTTCTATTGCTGTTGTCTCTTTTACACCGTTGCGTGTGTGTTACACATTCATGCGGAAAGATATGGAGACAGTGACTAATGCAGAGAGCGAACGGGATGGACAGTAGGTATTGGGGTTTGGCTGAGAGACCTGCTGAACTCCGTCTGTTGGTCTGCCGTCCCGCTATTTTTTACTGTCTTGATGTGGAACCAGTCACTGTACCGATCAGCGTGCATTGGTTTCCTGTACTCTTCAATATCCCGAAACCTATTTTCATTGTTAAACACAGCATAGTCTGAAAAGGGTAATATGTTTTCACGCGACTTCTACTGGTGTAAATTTAGTGCAGCTTTAAGAGAGAGAGAGAGAGAGAGAGAGAGAGAGAGAGAGAGAGAGAGAGAGAGAGAGAGAGAGAGAGAGAGAGAGAGAGAGAGAGAGAGAGAGACAGAGAGAGAGACAGAGACAGAGACAGAGACAGAGACAGAGAGGAGTTGTTCATTTCACTCGGAGGGAGGGGGCACGCTTGCTTCGTTGGTGTTGTGTGTTTGTCCCTGGGGCCGTGGTTTCCCGCACAAAGAAGGTCTGAATCCCCGGCCATGTGCAGAGAAGTCAGAGGGTACAACGATCAAACCAGGAACCAACCGCGTGTGGATGGGTATCGAGGGGTTACAATTCTCCGGGACAATAGGCTTCTGCATGAGTGACACATATCCCGCAGTCTTTCACTCCATCTCGACTCATTGCACCCCTCTTTAATACCCTTTTTCCACTCCTTACTGCCTGTTTTCTCTTGCTACCCTCCTCCACCGTCCCTCCCAAACGTCCATCCTCTCTGTAGCACTCTCTCTCCTCCTGTTCATACTCTTCGTCCCCTGCATGCCCCCTCTCTTTCGCTCTCTCCATTTCTTTCCCCCGTCAGCTCGTCCCCCGCTGACCCCATTCACCCATTCTCTCCTATGTCTGACCGCTGCCCTCCTTATCTCTGCTCCTTGCTCCCTGCCCCCTGTCACCCATTTCTCTTTATCCGATCTCCCCCATAATACCTCATTCTCCCCTCCCCTTGTCTCCCACACTCTCACAGTTCCTCCCCCCGCTATTCTCATTTCTCGACAGCACCCGCTATCACACCCTCAACCTCCGTCTTGCCCGGCACCTCCTCTGCCTGTTCTCGGTCTCGCTGTTTATCAGCCCGTCAAATGTTGTTTGTTGGTGTCTGCCAAACTGCCCTGTCAACACAGGCTTCCTCTGACAACAGTCGCTTCCCCTTTCTGAGCTCAGCGACACAGAGAAACCTCGACAGAATGGACGACAGCGAGACTTACATGAATATGAAGTTCAACAAAACAGACTCACGGTCTCCTTCCCGAGGTAAGGGGGCAGAAAGAGGGAGATTCAGTCTGTGACATATCCCGGGAGTGGGAGACGGGTCGGTGTGGACCTAGTGTCACACTGTCGGACACCAGGGGTTTATGATTGGACGGTGTGGAGGCAGTTTCACACTGTGTCTGACCATGGGAGTGTGTGATGGGACGGTCTGGAGGGAGATTCAATCTGTGGTTGACCACTGGAATGTGTGATGGGACGGTGTGGAGGCAGTTTCACTCTGTGTCTGAGCACGGGAGTGTGTGATGGGACGGTCTGGAGGGAGATTCAATCTGTGTTTGACCACTGGAATGTGTGATGGGACGGTGTGGAAGAGCTTCACTCTCTGCCTGACCACGGGTGTGTGTATTGGGACATTGTGGAGGGAGTCTCACGCTGTGTGTAAACTCGTGAATCCCTAACGCGATGGTGTGGAAGGAAATTCACTGTGTCGGATTCCGGGATTCTGTGATGATTATGTTTGAACTGAGCAGCACTCTGTGTCCGAACCCTGCAGGGTGTGAAGGGACGGCGTGGAGGGAGGTTATTAATGTGTCTAACCGCCAGGGGGTGTGATCGAACGGTATGCAGGGAGCATTGCTCTGCGTCTAACCCCGGGAATGTGTGACGGGAAGGTTCGGACGGAGCATTACTCTTTGTCTGACCCCGGGAGTGTGAGATGGGACGGTTTAGAAGGAGCTTTACTCTGATTCTGACCGGGGTTTTTTGTTTTTTTTTTGATTCGCCGAAGTGGAAACAAATTTACTATGTGTCTAAAGTAATTTGCAGGTACTGGGAATCTATATTGGGATATTGACTCTGTGTCAGACACACAGAAGATATATCCACTCCAGAGTGAAGCTCCCTGCACTCCATCCCATCTCTCTCCAACCCGCAGATCAAACATTCCTGAGGTCAGTCAGAGAGAGAATCTACCTCCACTCCGTCCATCACACAAGACTGGGGTCAGACACAAAGTTCTTCGTAGACGCGTCAGAAATTCCACGGGTACCTGGGGTTCTCCGCATCCACGATAATTGGTCTCACGTAGAGTTACACTCGCCAGCATTGCGAAGCGTTTGTTTTATATTAATTTCTTAAAAATTCACCTATTGAATTCCAGTGTCATAGGCTACAGGTCACGTGTCTGACCTTTAACAGTTTTCATTGGCTCTGCTCCAGGCCTGCATCAATTATTGTGTTCAGACCAGCAAGTGACAATCTGCCATTTATGACACTTTGTTCTCAGTCAGCCTGAATCGAGCAGATCAGACATACCCAAATCCACGGACTCTATCCACACTTCCTGCTGCGTCGCTAATGCAGCTACCGTAATAAAGACTCTATATATAACCGTATAACAATTACAGCACGGAAACAGGACATTTCGGACCTTCTAGCTCGTGCCAAACGCGTACTCTGACCTAGTCCCACCGACCCGCACACAGCCCATAATCCTCCATTCCTTTCCTGTCCATATACCTATCCAATTTTACATTAACTGACAGTACCGAACCTGCATCTACCACTTCTAATACCCCTTTTAGCCCTTAACTATCAACTCACGTCCTCTTGTTTTCAATCTCCCCTACTTTCAAAAAAAAACTATCCACGTCCACTCTATCTATCCCCCTCATAATTTAAAATACCTCTATCAAGTCCCCCCTCAACCTTCTATTCTCCAAAGAATAAAGGCCTTACTTTCTCAACCTTTGCCAGTAACTTAGTTGCTGAAACCCAGGTAACATTCCAGTAAATCTCCTCTGTACTCATTCTATTTTGTTGACATCTTTCCTATAATTCGGTGTCCACAACTTTACACAATACTCCAAATTTGGCCTCACCAATGTCTTGTACTATTTTAACATTACATCCCAAATCCTATACTCAATGCTCTGATTTATAAAGGCCAGCATACCAAAAGCATTCTTCATCACCATATCCACATGAGATTCCACCTTCAGGGAACTATGCACCATTATTCCTAGATCAATCTATTCTCCGTTACTTAATGGCCTACCATTTATCATGTATATCCTATTTTGATTATTCCTACCAATATGTAGCTCCTCACACTTATCAGCTTTAAACTCCATCTTCCATCGTTCAGCCCCGTCTTCTCACTGGCCTAAATGTCTCTGCAAATTTTGAAAACCTACTTCATTATCCACAAAGCCACCTGCCTTAGTATCATCTGCATGCTTACTAATCCAATATACCACCCCATCATCCAGATCATTAACGTATATGACAAACTTCATTGGACCCAGTACATATCCCTGAGGCACAACACTATTCACCGGACTCCAACCTGACGAACAGTTATCTACCACTACTCATTGGCATCTCCCATCCAGACACTGTTGAATCCATTTTGGTACTTTAAAATTAATACCTAACGATTGAACCTTCCTCACTAACCTTCCATGCGGGACCTTGTCCAAGGCCTTACTGGTCCATATAGACAACAGCCACTGCTTTACCCTCGTCAACGTTACTCGCGACCTCTTCCAAAATTCAATAAGATTTGTCAAAGATGACCTTCCACGCACAAATCCCTGCTGACTGTTCCTAATCCGACCCTGTCTATCCAGATAATTTCTAAGAATACTTCTATTAATTGTCCCACCACTGATGTCAAACTGACAGGCATATAATAGCTAGGTTTACTGTTAGAACCCTTTTGAAACAATGGAACCACTTGAGCAGTACGCCAGTCCTCCAGCACAATCCCCGTTTTTATCCACTGCGACCGACCCTGGATAATTGACTTACAACCCACCCCCTCTCCACACATGCTCCCCCAGATCGGGGGAAGATAAGAAAACAAGTTTCGTTGGCTCAAAGATAGACTCTACACTCTTTTATCAGATTATATGTACCAGCGCAAGCAGGTCAGAGTCCATATTATTGAGGTCACTCTCAATGTGTCACGTGCTATACTCACAAGTGTACAAGACACTTCGTCCCTCCACTTCCGCTCCCTCCTGTCTGTCTCTCTCCACGTTCATCACGTTTCGCTCTCACCCAATTTACCGATCCACTACCCCTCCACACCCTCTCGACCCTCTGTATTCACCCGCCTCTCTCTCCCTCACGCTCTCTCCCCTCGCTCTTAGCCCTCTCTCTTTAACCTCTACTCCCTTTCTCTATCGCTCCCTTTGTCTCGCACCCCTCTGCCTCCCAAATTTATCCTCCTAATCTCCACTCTCACCTTTTCTGTCGCTATCACTCTCGCTGGTCTCACTCCCCTTCCGGCACCACCTCGCTCTCTTTACTTATTCCCTCACCGTCTTTCCCCTATCTCGCCCCCATCCACTCCCATTTTCTCGCCCATCGCTTCAATCTCTCACTCCTCACTCCATTTATCCTTGTCATCCTCACTCTCCTGCTCCGTCTCCTTGGCTCTCTCCCCTCACTTCCACCTCTCCTTCACATCCAATCACTACCTCTCAGCTCTCTCTTTCGGCACTGTATCTTTTTTGTCTCTCTGTCCTCACCTTCTTCCATTATTTACCGGTCTCTCCTGCTTCTATTTCTCTCTCTCTCATTCTCTCACTTCCTTCCCCAGGCCGTCAGTCCTCCACCTACAAAAAGCTGACATTGGGAAAGATGACAGTGAAGATCCGGCGAGCTGCGAGTCACAACACAGACAGGTCAGAGTTCACAGTAAAGACGCCATTCTGAAGGGGTCACGTGTGAAATCCAAGAGTCCATGTTACTAATGCATCTGCCTCGACCACTACCTCTGGCAGTTTGTGCCACCATCTGGGCAACAAATGGTTGTCACTCGGCTCCCCAGTTAAATGTGTTTCCTTCTTTCTCCTCTCAGCTTAGACCTGTGAGCTCTGGTCCTGGGTTCTCTAAGTCGAGAGAAAATGACTCTGCGTATTCACACCGTCTCTACAGGGTACCCACATCTCTGGTGCTGTGTTCCCTGGAGTTCAGGAAAATGGGAGGGGGGGGGGGGCTCATGGAAACATTCCGAATGCTAAAAGGCCTTAACAGATCAGATACGGCAACGTTATTTCCAATAGTAGTGTAATCTAGACGAGAGGACACAAACTCAGGATTAACGGATGTCCATTTAGAACGGAGATGCATATAAATTACTTTCAGTCAGACGGTGGTAAATCTGTGGGAATTGTTGCCAACCAGCGGCTGTGAAGCCAAGTCACTGGGTGCATTTAAGGCAGAGTTGGATAGGTTATTGATTAGCCAGGGCTTCAAGGGTATGGGGAGAATGCAGGGGAGCGGGGATGACTGGAAGAATTAGATCAAGGCATGGTTGAAAGACGGGGCAGACTCGATGGCCCGAATGGCCTACTTCTGCTACTATATCTTCTGGTCTCATGGTCTTGTGGTCTCTCACAGCTGCGCATGGTCAGCAGTCTGAATTGAAGATCGGAAATAGACCGTACCGTCTGATCTGCCTACTCTGCCTAGTTACGTCCGCCTCATCGTGATTGTGGTCGGACTCTCGATCCACGGTGAGTGGAATGGTCTCGGGTGGAGTCAGACCGTGAATAAGGAGAGTGGGAATGAATGGTTATTGTAAAACACCACACTGAAACCGACACGCCCCCTTAGCGGAACACCGATTCAAACCATTCACCATGACAAGGAGACACCCGTGCCCTTTAGCGTAACAAAACCAGGACTCGTCCTGACACAGTCACTCCATTCACTATAACATCAACAACGCTGTCACCGTTACGACCTTCAACGAGACACAAATTATCTCCTAACAGCGACTCGGACACGACCATCGCTGTGATACACACACACCAGTCACACTGACTGCAACACACTCCTCATTGTAAAGTCGACATGCCACTGACCGTGTCACTGATAAACTCCTCAAGGCGACACCGAAACACACCTCTCAGTGACTCCGACACGCTCTTCACCGTGACACTGAGGTAACGTATACCGTGACAACTTCACGCTCCCTCAACGTGATCCGCTCCGCACCGCATAGAGATGAACACGCACAAGTCACTGTACACCCCTTGCCGCTCAACATAACACCGATGCTCCAGCTCACTGAGTGCAATTCCCATAAGTGATGAAGAGAGAGAGAGAGAGAGAGACAGAGAGAGAGAGAGGAGAAAGAGAGAGAGAGAGAGAGAGAGAGAGAGAGAGAGAGAGAGAGAGAGAGAGAGAGAGAGAGAGAGAGAGAGAGAGAGAGAGAGGAGAGAGAGAGAGATGAGAGGAGAGGAGAGAGAGGAGAGAGAGAGAGAGAGAGGAGAGAGAGAGCGAGAGAGACTGTGAGGAGTTGTTCATGTCACTCGGAGAGAGGGGGCCTCGGCATCGACCGACAACACTCCCGGGATCAGACATTATTGCAGCTCCCTCCACACTTCACAGCACACACCTCCAGGGGTCAGACACAGAGTGAATCTCCCTCCACACCGTCCCATCACACACTCACGGTGTCAGACACAGAGTGAATCTCCCTCCACACCGTTCCATCACACACACCCAGGGTCAGATACAGAGAAAAGCTCACTGAACATCATCCCATCACAACACTTATGAGGAGAGACCATAGTGTGAGGGGTGGTGAGTTTGCAGTCAATGGGAGAAAGTGGTGAGAAACTACACGACCGGCCTGAACATAAAGAGACTGAGAGAAACTGAGAACAGAGAGATTGATATACAGTTTAAGAGTGCAAAATTTACACCAAACGTATGTAGGGACCTTGACCACCAGCACATGCTTCACTGTGACACCCTTCAGCGTGACACTGACACAACCACTTCTCTGTGAACGGTTAGGTAGCGTGACCCTGACTCACGTGTCACTTTCACACGCTAAACATCCTTCACCATATCTCTCAGTATCACAGATTCGTCACAAGTTCACTGAGATGGGAACGAAGTACAGATCTGTCAACGAAGCCAAGGCTCAAATCTGTGAATGGTTGACCAGCAGAAGAGGTGAGGCATCATCCGTCTCTTTCACCCGCTCCTCACCACAGGGCAGGCATGGAGAGAGGAAGCGTCACTCTTGTGCGTTGCCATTCAGAGTGTGTGAAAAGATGGTATGGGGGGTGATTCACTCTGTGTTTGACCCGGTGAGTATGATGGGACTGTGCGGAGGAAGTTTCACTCTATCACTGAATCCAGGAGAGTGTGATGGGACGTTGTGCAGGTGGATTCACTCTGTGTCTGACCCCGGGACTGTGAGACGTAACATTGCAGCATCCCTCTAAGTCTCACACCAGGAGTGTGTGATGGACAGTGTAGAACCAGCTTCACTGGGGGATATAGATTCACTCTGTATCTGACCCCGAGAGTGTGTGAAGGGACGGTGTGGAGGGAGATTCCCTCTGTGTCTGACCCGGAGAGTGCCTGACGGGGACGGTAGGGATATAGATTCAATCTGTGTCTGAGCTCGGAGTGTGAGATCGGACGGTGTGCAGGGAGCTTATCCGTATCTCATCCGTGTGTGTATAATGGGAGCCTGTGTTTGACAGTGTGTGTGTGATAAGAAGCTTTTACGGGAAGTGAGGTGAGGGTGGGTGAGTGCTTTTTTGGGGGAGGTGGGGGAGGTCATGTGTGTATCTGACACCAGGAACAGTGACGCGTGCCTGGATGGCTTTTCGCTCTGTGTCTGAAACCAGTGGTGTGTGATCGGGCGGGGCGGAGGGAACTTCTCTCGTTTTCAATACCCTGTGTTGTGTAGATGTCACCGAGTAGAAGGAGTCTGTGGCTGACCAGAGAAGCATTCGGCGGGATGGTGCAGAGAGTGTTTCATTTTTATCTGATCACGGGCGTGTGTATTGTGTAGTGTGGAGGGAGGTTCGCACTGTGTTTGTCCGCAGGACTCTGTGATAGGAGCGTGTGCAGTGAGCTTCACTCCATGTTTGAACCAAGGAGTGTGTGATAGTGCGCTGTGAGAAAGCTCAGTCTGACACTGACCTCGATCGTTTGTGATGAGACAGTGTGGAAGGAGAACCCACTCTGTGTCTGACTCCGTGAGTGTATCAGGGGAGGGGGTAGAGGTAGGCTCAATCTGTGCCTGACCGAGAGTCTGTGATGGATGATGTGGAGGGAAATTCACTCTGTGTCTGATGATGTGAATCTGTGATGGGACGTTCTGGAGGAATTTCTTTCTGTGTCTCTCCCCGGGTGTTTGCGATGGGATAGTGTGGTACGAGATTCACTCTGTATCTTGACCCTCGGGAGTGTGTGATGGACGGTGTGGAGGGAGATTCACTCTGTGTCTGATCCTGGGAGTGTCTGACAGGACGGTGTGGCAGGAGATTCATTCTGTGTCCGACGCCGGGATTGAGTGATGGGACGGTGTGGAGGGAGATTCCCTCTGTGTCTGACTCCGGGAGTGTGTGATTGGACAGTGTGAAGGTATGTTCACTCTGTGTCTGACCCTCTGAGTATATAATTGAGTGATATGGAAGGAATCCGGCAGTGAGTAATCGGACGGTGTAGAGGGAGCTTAACTGCGTATCTGACCCCGGGAGTGTGTGATGGACGGTGTGGAGGGAGATTCACTCTGTGTCTGACCCCGGGAGTGTGTGATGGTACGGTGTGGGGATTGGGGGGAGGCGATTCACTCTGTGCCCGATTTCAGGTGTGCGTGATTTGACCGCGTAGAGTGAATTTTACTTTGTGTGTCACCCCGGTTGTGTGTGATGGGAGATTGTAAAGAAAGATTCGCTCTGTATCTCACTGTTCCTTGTTCCTGATTTCCAGAGCAAACGTGTTCCGAGGACTGGGTCACAAATATTGATCGGTGTTATTACGCATCCAAGTTTGAAACATCTTTCCGCAAAACGATGCAAGAATGTTCAAGCCGTGATTCAAGGCTGCTGGAAATCAATTCAAGGGAAGAAGCGGTATGTGTCACAACACGAGAAGGTCTCACAGTAACACAGGAATCATCAAACACCCCCGGGGTTAGACACAGATTGAATCCCACTCTACACCGTCCCATCACACACTCCCGGGGTCATACACAGAGTGAAGCTTCCTCCACACCGTCCCATCACACACTCCCGGGATCAGACACAGAGTGAATCTCCCTCCAAACCGTCCCATCACACACCCCCGGGGTCATACACAGAGTGAAGCTCCCTTCACACCGTCCCATCACACACACCCGGGGTCAGACACAGCGTGAGTCCCCCTCCACACCGTCCCATCACACACTCCCGGGGTCAGACACAGAGTGAATCTCCCTCCACACCGTACCATCATACACACCCGGGGTCAGACACAGAGTGAACTTCCCTTCACACCGTCCCATCACCGATTCGTGTCGTAATCAACATAGAGAATCTACGTGGGTAGTTTTCATTTCTTGGCATTAATCAAACAAATTTAATTTCCCAGATCTTTGTATCCCACAAACTTTTATACCGAAACCGTGCATACTGGATTGGGAAATGCGAAGCCGGGTGAGATTTGAACTGATATGTGGCGAGAGAGTTGCACATTGACACAGTCCTGACGGTTGACAATGGGATTAGTTTAGAATTAGACTGTAGGAGGTTGTCGGGAGCGTGTGGTACAATGGGAAAACTTTGGGGCCGGCACGTGTCTGTCGTGGAAGGAGAGGGCAGTGGGATTATTTCGGAAACTGCCAGGGGGCAGTGTGGAGAGATCAGTGACAGGGATTATTTTGGTACTGACACATGTGGGTGAGCACAGCACGGTGCAATGGGGTCATTTTGGACATAGCGGCCGGGTTGTGAGGAAAGGGAGCAAAAGTGGGATTAATTTAGCGAGTGATTTAGATCTGAGGGGCCGGAGAATGACAACTGGATTAATTTGGAGACAATACAGGGCGTTGGGCACACAGTGGGTTAATGGGATTAGTTTGCGGACTGACGCAGGGATGTGGGAGAGAGGGTGCCAGTGGTTTAATTCTGGAGGCAGACCAGCTGTGGCGAGAGCGAGGAGGAGTGGGATCGGTTAGGAGACTGACACGAAGCTCTGGGTAGAGGGTTGGGCTGCGGGATTAATCTGGGACCGGCGCGGGGCTCAGGGAAGATTGTGGAACGGTGGGATTCATTTCGGGACAGCCATAACTCTGTGCGGAGACGGTGGGACAGTGAGGTTTGATAGGGGAATGAAACAGATCAGAGGGGAGAGGGTGGGCCTGTTCGTTTCGTGTGGGGACAGTCAGAGGACTGTGTGAGGAAGCGGTTAGGTGGGATTAGTTTGACAGACACAGGGCTGTGGGGAGACCTTGAAACTGTTGTATCCGTCCGGGTACCGGTACGAGACCGCGGGGAGGGAGTGGATTAGTGTGATGAGTTCGGGGACATGACACAGGCTGTTAGTAGAGAGCGAATTCATGGGGTTAGCTTATGGACGGTCTCGGCTCGGGTTCTCTGCTGGAGCTGTTTTGTCTCTGTTGAAATTGTTTAACTCTCTTGTATAGGACAGTGGGCTTGGCCCTCCTGTACAATGCGTCCCCGGGGACGTCCGACTGTAGATACTGCGAGCCGCACGGAGTGAGTAATCCTTGTGATACTGATCGGCGTTTCATCTGCGAGAAGTCGGCTCCTTTGTTACCGGATATTCCTGAAAAGATCCAGGGTCTCTGCTAACAGCCAGTGGAGTCGACATGAATCAAGTGACTACCCCAATTATTCCTCCTTCTCTCTCCTTCACTCTCACTCCTAAATCCTGTCAAATTTGCTCCCCACCTTCTCTGCCCCTCCCTCCTGCTCCATCTCCTCCTCTTACCGCAAGCACATTCTCTGCACCAGACACCGACAAATCCCTCCAGCCATCTATGCCCTTCTTTCTCGCCATTCCTACCATCCCGCTCTTCCAAGCTACATCTACCATTCGCTCTGCCCCTCACCTCCCCAAATTTCCTCGAACTTTCTCCGCCCACTCTTTCCCTGCATCCTCTGCACACCTCTTACACCTCTCTCCCCTTCCCTCCCCCAGGCACCCTCTACCTCCCCTCCCCGGTCTCTCAAAACCCTCCGTCTCCCTGATCCCTCTCTCTCTTTCTGCTTTCCACACACTCTCATCTCAACCCTGTTCCGTCTGGTGCTCGACAACCCAACCCTGTTTAAAAGGCTATGCCTATTCCCTCTGTCTGTGCCCCTCTTGGGTTTATGGGAATCTGTACATTTAGAACTACTCTCCAAGGAATAAAGTCCCAACTTTCCCTCCCTCCCACCATAACTCTGTCCTCCGAGTTTCGGCAATATCCCGTCGAACTCACTGTACTTTATATCCAGTTCACTTGCATTTCTCCTAAAGCAGGGTGGCCTCACCGACGTCTTGTACCACGGCAACGTGACCTCCCGACTCCTGTACTCAGTGTGACAGACCACCGTGTCAAGTGTCCTGTCTACCCCATCGGATGTTTTCCACCGGACTCGCTGTTTCCTTTATTATCTGAAACTTATTAAACCTGGAAGTTGTTGTTTTGCAGCATTGATACGGCGCAAAGATGTAGAATCAATGTAAATTACCAAATAATGATAATAAAAACCTGAAAAATGTGGAGGTAGTGCATATGCGTTCGTAAACGTGGTGCTGGAAGTGAAGAAGGTGTTTCTGAACGATTGAGTGTTCAGGCTTCTGTACCTTTTCCCCGATGGTGGTTTTGAGGAAGGAGGTTGTCCCGGGATGAGGGGCCTCCCTGATGGATGCCCCCTTCTCGAGGTATCGCATCTTGAAGATGTCCCCGATGCTGGGGAAGGTGGTGCCTTTGACGCTGGTTGAGTCTACACCCCTCTGCAGCCTCCGGTGACCCTGTCCCTTGCGGCCTCCACACCAGGCGGCGATTCTACAAGTCAGAATGCTCCCAGCGTCCATCTGCAGACATTTCCTTGTCTTCAGTGAAAGGCCAAATCTTCTCAGACTCTTGACCTTGTCACACTTTCTGTCATGGGAGAGGTATGCGTGGCGGTGACGGCAAGTGTTGACTATGGTCCGGAATACACTGAGACTCTGACGCGAAATAAACAAGACGACAATGACGAAAATCAAAGATTAGATCACAATCTCTAGCATTAGAAATGCTCATACAGCACGAACCCTTTAATTCTGCCGGACAATAATTGGCTCTCAGAAACTTAAAGGACAAGTGACAGCGAACCATACTCCGGGTAATAGAGGTTCCGAATCCGGGATGCCTGCCGATGCAGACACTTTCTTCCTATTCACATGCCCAGTGTAGATCCTGTGAGATGCTGACACTCAGCAACACAGGAACTTCAAATATGATCATACGATAGAGTTGGAGAATTAAGCTCTTTGGCCCTTCGGGTCTGCACCGCCATTTCATGATGGCCGAGCCCTTTCCCTCTCAGCTCCAGTCCCCCGCAGTCTCCCTGTATCCCTACATGGCATGACTAATCAAGATTCTCTCAGCCTCTCCCTTAAATATCAGGCCGTATCATTCGCAGTCTGCTGTGGCAACAGATGTCATAGGTTCATCCCAGAAAGGCGAACGAAAATCTCCTCAACTGCGTTTTAAAATGACGTCCCGCTATTCCATGTGGTCCCACTGGCCTTAGACTCTCCCACCATAGGGAAACTTCTCTCCACATTTACCTTATCGAGGCCTTTAAGCATTTGATCGGTTTCAACAACATCAACAACCACCTTCCTACGTACCACCGAACCACAATTCTTCAGAGTTCCAGCCATAAAACGCCTCTGATTCAATAACCGTTTCAATACCGGAACAATTTCCGTGAACTTCCTTTCAACCCTTTCCAATACAAACACATCCGGCCTGATTAGGTAAAGGACCCGTAACTGCTTACAATCTTCCTTGAGACCTCCCCAGTGCTTTATAAACCCTCAAGTATGCATCCCTGCTTTTCTATTCTAATCCTCTAGACATAAATGCAACATTGCATTTGGCTTCCTCGCCATCGACTCTGCCTGCAAATTCTTCTTCAGGGAATCCAGCATAAGGACTCCCAATTCTCGTTGTATCTCAAATGATTGAATTCTCTCCCCATTTCTAAAACCGTCTGTGTCTTTATTTCCACCATGTGCATGACCATACACATCCCGCACTGTGATCCATCGGCCGCTTCTTTCCCCATTCTCTCAATCTCTCTAGAACATTCTGTAGCCTCTCTGCTTCCTCAGCACTCTCTGTAGATCGGGGATTTCACTGCCGATCTGCACTGACTGAGGTTTCCCGACGAGGAGGACAGCTGCCCGGTGTTGTATTGTCCAGGTGGTCCAGTGACCAGTGGGGAGCGAACAGGTTCGTATCGGATGTAGACCTATTGTGTTCATCGTCCTTGCTGGAGAAGAGGTTAACTCTAGTGTGACCCGACTCTCAAAGCACTTAATCACAGCAGTTGTGAGGGTCACTGGGCGAGTGGAGTTGAAGAAGCTCACCCTACTCTTCTCGGGCATGGTGTCATTTTCCGCATTTTCAAGTAGGCCGGAAATTCCGTCTGCAGCAGTGAGAGATTGAAGATATCCTCGGCAACTCCAGACCACTCTGCAGTCCTCCCCATCTCCGCCACCTTGTCCCTCATCTACACCCCTCCCCATCTCCGCCACCTTGCCCCGCATCTACACCCCTCCACTTTTCGTCATTTGAATTGAATTGACATCATTACTTCCATGCTTCATATACATGAGGTGTATAAATCTTTATGTTACGTCTAAACGAGGAATGTGCAATTCATAGCAATTGGTCATTAATATAATGTACAACAGGACTGTCAATGTAACACAGCAATTTAAATGTATTAGCGTGAATTAATCAGTCTGATGGCCGGGCGGAAGACGCCCTGTTGATCCTGTTTTTTTTTTACTGCGGTACGCGTTCTCGGAATGGATTGTTGTTGGGGTGACTCGGGTCCCCAGTGATCCGTACCGCTCCTTTTGCACACCTGTATCTGGAAATGTCCGTATAGATGGAGGTTCACATCTACAGATGCACAGTGCTGTCCACACCGCTCTCTGCAGAGTCCTGCGATTGAGGGAAGTAAAGTTCCCAGACCAGGCAATGATGTAGCCAGTCAGGATGCTCTCAATTGTGCCGCTATGGGACGTTTTTATGTTTTTGGGGACCCACACAAAACTTCGTTACCGTCTGAGGTGAAAGAGGCGCTGTTGTGCATTTTTCACCACACAGCAGGTATGTGCAGACCACGTGAGATTCTCGGTGATGTGGATTCTGAGGAACTTTAAGCTATGTACCCTCTCAACCGCAAATCCATTGATGTAAGTAGAGCTCAGCCTGTCTCCAGTCCTCCTGTAGTCCACAAACAGCCTCTTTGTTTTTGCAACATTGACGTATCTGCACCTCTCCCCTTTCCACCATCCCTATTCTCCCCGATGCCCATTTCCGGTTCCCCACCTCATCATTACTATCTGCTCCCACCCAATCGCCTCCCTCTCTGTGTTCACAGGGTACTGTGGGGAGAATGGGGGAGAGCTGACTTCCTGTGTTACCCTTCCTCCTCACCATCCGATGTCGATCTCTCGGGCTGAGCCTCTGTGCGTTTCCATGAGGACAGGCCGGTTGTGTGGTTCCACACGGTTTCCACTCAGTAACTGTAACCTCACCACATCTGCATTGCCCTCCCTCTCCTCCTTTTCCCTCTGCACTGCATCCAATCATATACTCATCCCATCTCTGAGACAGATACGCCATTCAAGAATACCGGAACGTGGAGGTGCTGGATATTGGTGAGAGGGGAGATTTGTCAGGGAAAAAGGGATTCGCACAGTTTCTTACTCTGCTACTATATCATGACAGTTTGAGGAGGGAGCGTCACTCACTGTCTGGCCCTGGGAGTGTGCGATGGGACGGTGTGGACGGAGCGCCACCTGGAGTCTGTCCCCGGTAGTGTGTGAAGAGATGGTATGGAGGGAGATACACTCTGTGTCTGACCCCAGGGGTGTGTGAAGGGACAGTGTTGAGGGAGATTCACTCTGCGTCGGATCCCGGTAGTGTGTGATGGGGCCGTCTTCAGGGAGCATCCCTCGCTCTCTGACCCCGGGAGGTATGTTCGAGCGGTCAGCTTTCCATCAGGTGAAAATTCTGTGGGAATGGGAGAAATTGGGAAGAGAGAAACGAGTGTCAGAGGGTAGGGGAGAAAGAAAACGGGGAAATATTCAGAGACGGTTCAAGGAGCTGGAGAGTGAGAGAACGGGAGAGACAAAATATGATAGCGGGAGTTTGAGAGAGAGGACACAGAGAGAGAGTTGAAAGAGGTATATAGGGACGGTGACGGGATGGGGAGAAAGGGAATGGTGTGGGTGCGAGGGAGAATGCAGAGATAGAGGAGAGGGGTGAGACAGAGAAAAGCGTTGAGCGGGATGTGGGGACAGGCTGGAAGGAAGGAAAGGAATAGAGATTGCGATGATGACGAGAGAGCGACAAATGGGAGAGTGAGGATGTCAGGAACGTAGAAAGAAATGTCTGTGAAAGCTGTCAGTCTGACAGGTCATTGTTTAACGATCAGTAGTAAATCACACCAATTGGACGCGTCAATGTTGCCTCGAAGTCGTTTCGCCATAAATCCTTCGGATGAGGTTTATTCAGTTCCGATCCGTGGTGGGTTGTTTTCCGGCTGATAAACTCTGTGAGTTGTTTGAAGGAAAAGCAATCAAGTGAGAGTCGGTGAGAGCCGTAGAGGTAATAAGTGGGTCTTATCTTTGCATCAATGGAGGTGTGACCGACTGAGAAAAGGCAGGGGTTGCTGATAGGTGGTGTTCAGGGATGCGTTTTCTCTTTTGACGAAGACGGCTATTTTAAACAGCTCTTTCAAACCACCTGTGCAATGTGTGCACATGGTTGTTATCAAAGGAGTGTCCCTTGTCCTCGAGATGTAGATATACAGCCGAAGGTGGACCTGAAGGCTGAGCCCTGCTAATGTGAGCCATCCGCTTGTGAAGTGGTTGTTTTCTCTCTCCGACATACAGATCTGTGTATTTCCCATTCCATTTGATAGCAGATTAATATTGCACTGTTTATATTTTGTTGCAGTTTCTGTTTGAACGTGCCTCTAGGTTTAGCAAAACACAGGGGTTTGGTGGCATAGAACGATAGAACAGTACAACACAGAAACAGGCCTTTTGGACCTTCTTGGCTGTGCCGAATGATGTTTCTGCCAAGTCCCGCAGACCTGCACCTGGCCCATATCCCTCCATACACCTCTCGTCCATGTACCTGCACAAGTTTTCCTTAAGTGTTAAAAGTGAACCCGCATTTACTACTTCATCTGGCAGCACGTTCCACACTCCCACCACTCTCTGTATGAAGACCCCACCACAATGTTCCCTTTAAACTTTATCTCCTTCACCCTTAACCCATGTCCACTTTTTTCATTCTCCCCTAACCTCAGTGGAAAAAGCCTGCTTGCATTCATTCTATCTATACCCATCATAATTTTCTACTTCTCTATCAAATCTCCCCTCATTCTTCAACGCTCCAGGGAATAAACTCCTAACCTATTCAACTTTTCTCTGTAACTCTGTTTCTCAAGTCCCGGTACCGTTCTTATAAATCTTCTCTGCACTCCTTCAAACTTATTAATATCCTTCCTGTAAATCGGTGATCAAAACTGCACACAATACTCCAAATTCGGCCTCACCAATACCTGATACAACCTCATCATAACATTCCAACTCTTATAATCAATACTTTGATTTATAAAGGCCAATGTACCAAAAGCTCTCTTTACTACCCTATCTACCTGTGACACCACTTTTAGGGAATTTTGTATTTGTCTTCCCAGATCCCTCTGTTCTACTACACTCCTCCTTGCCCTACCATTTACTTTGTTCAACCTTGTTTTTTCCTTCCACAGTGCATTACCTCCCACTTGTCTATATTAAACTCCATCTGCCATTTTGAGCCCATTTTTCCAGCTGGTCCAAATACCCCTTCAAGTTTAAAATGCTTCTTCACTGTCCACTACACCTCCAATCTTTGTATCATCTGCAAATCTGCTGATCCAATTTAGCACATTATCATCCAGATCATTGATATAGATGATAAATAACAATGGACCCAGCACTGATTCCTGTGGCACACCCCTAGTCACAGCCCACCACTCAGAGAAGCAATCCTCCACTTCCACTCTCAGACTTCTCCCAATAAGCCAATGTCTAATCCAATTTACTAGTTATCTATGCATACCTAGAGGCTGGATCTTCCTAAGTCATTTCCCATACAGTACCTTGTCAAAGGGCTTACTGAAATACATGTATACAACATCCATTATCTTTCCTTCATCTGTTGAGAACCATTTTGAGTTTCTATGAACCCCCCGGCTTCGTCTGTCAAGACCCTGTTTTTTCGTTTGCTTTGCTCCTTCTGGCTACCGGCTGGGCTGACGTCACTGCTGTTTATTTTTGTTGTTGCTGTCTTGACGAAGGCCCAGTCCAGGTAGCCGCTCGCCTTCAAGACTTCTCTCAAACACCTGCGCTCCCTGTCTTTTGCAAGTCAAGTCACGTCTGACCCCATGAGTGGGTACTGGAAGTGTAGTCAAGTCAAGACACGTTTTATTGTCATTTCAACCATAACTACTGGTGCAGTACACAGTAAAAATGAGACAACTTTTTCCAGGACCATGCTGACACATGACACAGTAAAAATAACTATGATATTATTGGGGGTGGGGGTGTTTACACTCGGCGTGGTGACGTCGTGTTCTGATAACCCACAATTATGTTCTAATGGGTGATCAGAGTCAAACCGTAGGTGGTGATCTGTCTGTGTTGGTTTCCTTTAAACTTCGATATCCAAATCTCAATTTCCTTTGATAAGGACTCCACAGTCTAAAAAAGGCGGTCCATTGTTCTCGAAGCGTCCGGTGTAAAGTTAATGTTTTCATCCACTGAGTTGATCAGTTCTGTGAAGGCTTGTGCGTCATGGATTTTGACCTTGACCCAGGGGTCATCCCCATTCCTGAACTAATCACTGGGTGATGTTCCAGTTGCCGTGGTTTTGCTAGTGCCTGATAAAGGTAGCGAGGGTTAGAGATATTGTGTGGGGCGGGGAGGTGGGGGGGGTGTGGTGGTGGAGATGTTACGGTGTGGGGCGACAGAATGCAGAGAGGTGTAGAGAAAGAGAAGGAGGAGGCAGATCTGTGACGGCGAGGGGTGAGAATGGAGAGAGAGGGTGTAATGGACAGAGATAAAGACGGCGTTGTAGGTAAGGTGGCGGTAGACAGGCGGAGGTACGGAGGAGAGAGAGGGTGAGGATAGAAAGGGTGAGAGGAGCTAAAGCGAGAGGAGAGGGAGAGGGAGATGCAGAGGAGCCGGAAGGCGGGTGGAGAATTGGGGATGGAGGAGGAGAGGACTGCACTCAGACCCTCACCTTTCCGGGAAGTACTTGTCCTGGTTTTGTGAGTCTTCACGGAGATACAAAGACACACAATCAGAGACGGCAAGAGAAGAGGGGAGGGTGACGGTTTGGGTGTTTGTCCCGGGGACGCGGTTTCTCATGGGCACAAGGGATGAGCCGGAGCAGTGCAGGCGTCCGACGTGCAAAGCAGGAACGGCCGGGGCAATGTGTATCTTCAGGACCATGGAGGCTGTGTATTAGTCACACAAATCCATGCTCCGTACGCCTGACCCCCTCTATACTCCACTCCCTCCTTTCATTTCCTCTCTCTCCCTCATTTGATTATTCTCTCCCTCCACCACCATCCTTGCCCTCATTCCTCCCTTCCATGAGCCCCTCTTCACTTTCCCGCTCTCCCTCTCCTCCCCTTCTCCTCTCCATTCCTCATATTCAGTCTCTCATTCTCTCTCTTTCTCACGTTTGCTTGCCGTCCCTTTTCTCTCTCGCTCTTGCAATCCCTCTCCAAGTCTCCATCCCGTCACGTTTGCCGATCTCCATCTCTTACTTTCCCAGGTCAAACTACCCCTACTCTTACCCTCTCTACCAAGTTTGCCCCTGTTAGCCACTTCTCTCTCTCCGACAAAACAAATCTCTCCCCCCCCTCTAACTCTCCACGCTCACTGCTTTTTGCCCCGCCACCTTTGTCTCACTCGATCACTCTCTGCACCAGCGTCAATTTCTCTCCTCCACCGGTCCCTTTATCAGTTGTTCATCCGGGGTTAGTTTGAGTCGGTCTGATCCGCTTGTCAACACGGGCTTCCTCTGACAACGGTTACCTCCACTCGCTGAGCTCAGAGACGCAGAGGATCCTCGACAGGAGAACAGAGAGAGACTTACATGATTGCGAAGTTCTCCAAAATGGACTCACGTTCTCCTTCGAGTTGAGTGGTTCGGGAATACGGGGGGAGAGATGTCAGCATTCATTTGCAGATTAGGAGAATATAAAAGCAACGATTAAAAACTGACTGAAATGCACACCCACCAAAAGAGAGACCTGTCTCGTGTGGATAAAGTGGAAATCAAAAGATAAAAAAGTGAAAAGTAGGAGGGGAGTGAAGTGGAGCGAACAGACTTCAAGAGTAAAAAGAGAAAGTTGACATGATTTTAAAAGCACAATGAATGTAAAAACAGAATGTCCGTAGTTTTCCAAATAAGGTCAGTGAACTTCTGGCACAAATCGGTATCAAGGGGAATGATTTAGTGGCCATTATAGAGAAGTGGTTGCAGGGTGGAAAGGATTGCAAATTAAGTATTCAAGGGTATCAGTTAATACAGAAGGACAGGCAGGAAGTTCAAGGTGGTCGGGTTGCCCTCTTTATTAAGGATGAAATCAGGACGATTGCGAGAGACGATATAAGATCTAAGGAGCGGAATGTTGAATCCATCTGGGATGAGATAACGAATAGTGAAGGTAAAAACTCACTGGTGTGAGTTGTCACTGGAATACCGAATAAAACCATTACAGTGTCACAGACAGGAATCAGAGGAATATCTGAGGCACGTAAGAATGGAACAGCAGTTATCATGGGGGACTTTACCTTGCAGAATCAATTTGTACGAGGCAGTCTTGAGGAGGAGATCATAGACTGCAGCCGTGATGGCTTACGGAAAGGCATGCTGTTTAACCTACAATGGAACGTGCATCCAAGTTCGGCACTCCCATTCCCCGGAGTACGGAGAGCTGTTACTTTCCATTTGAGACTCAGACTGACAATATAGCCTACAACATTACTTCGTGAAATGTCTGTAGTTAAAAGATTCGTGTTGTGCACTCAGTGCTCAATGGCAGGAGTTTCATTTCCTCTTTGGATTTATTTACTCTAGTGTTGATTATTTCTAGTTTGAGTCTGAGTGTATACTAGACCTGACTCTGCAGGTACCTTCACCACCGTCCATATGTCTCTCTTTACAGAAGGGATCACAACGTCAGGAGTTTGAGGAGATGTGGTCTGTCATTGAAATCTCGCGAGTTTCTCCGGATGTGCGGCGGAGAACATTCTGGTTAGTCGCATCGCCGCCTGGTGTGAAGGCTGCAACGCACAGGGTCGACAGAGGCTGCAGAGGGTTTTACTCAGCCAACTCCATCGCAGGGAAAATCCTCTCCTCCAACGAGGACATCTTTAAGAGTCCCCGCATCCATTACTGAGGAATCTCACCAGCCGGGTGCCTTGTCATCATTCGTACCATCGGGGAGGAGGTACAGGAGCCTGACGACACGCACTCAACGATTTAAAACAAATTATTTCCCTTCCTCCCTCAGATTACTAAACGCTTCCCGAATCCATATGCATCCTCGATATTCCCCTATTTACTGTGTTTATTAATTTTTGGAACTTACATTAAATTTACATCTTTGCGCAGCACTGTTTGTACAAATGATCAACTCGCAGGGGGTATAAGTCACAGACAATAAATCAGATGGTGATTCCGGTGGCAAACACGCGATACAGATAGACAGGACATGTGACACGCTGGTCTTCATTGAGTACAGGAGTCGGGAGGTCACATTTCAGTTGTACAAGACATCAATGAGGTCTCACGTGGAGTCCTGTGTTCGGTTCTGGTCGCCCTGCTGTAGGAAAGATGAACTGGAAAGAGTGCAGAGGGAGATTTTCGAGGATGTTCCCGGGATTCGAGTGGCTGAGATGTGGAGACCGATCTGGCGTGCGGAGTTTATTCTTTGGGTAGCACGGGTGACAGCATAGAGGAGTATAAATCCCCGAGGGGAAGAGATAGAGTAAATGCGCGCAGTTTTTTAACCCGTGGTCGGGAATTTGTGAACCAGAGTGCACTGAAGTGAGTTGAGAGTGGGTGGAGAGGAGAGGAGAGCTAACAGAGAAGGAGGGGTGGAGAACGATACGGGGGGAGGGAGAGAAGTGTGGGAGAGATGGCGGGAAAGAAGGGGATTGATGGGGAAAGAGTAATGTAGGAGAGTGTTGGGGGAATGAGATGCGAGTTGTGGAGGAGAGTATTTGGGGGAAGGACAGAGTGCGCGAAGCGGGAATTTGAGGATGAGGTGGATAACAGTGGGGAGGAGAGACGGGGGAGGAAAACGGATTGTAATGTGATTCAAGTTGGCCCAACGGACTGTTGACAGAGATCCTGGATGTTTTCAGGAATATCTGTGTGAAAATGTGCAGACTTCTCGCAGATGAAACGGTGTTGAAGATTGCAATGGTCACACCATCCGGGCGAGTCGCAGTCACCGCAGTTGGACGTTCCACTGTCATACATGAACATAACACTAGAAGCCGATTTCCTGTCAAAGAACGTTAAACAAATTTAGAAGATTCAAAACAGCTCCAGGAGGAAACCCGAGACGTCACTAATTTAATTCCACTTCAGTGCTCTTTCCATAAGGCACGTGATCCGCCTAAACTAGACCCCAGACCCGTTTCATTCCCCACGGCCCTGTGTCGTAATCTAATCTACGATCGTGACCCCCACACTTCTCACAGCCACGGTCTGTCTCCAAACTAATCCCCCTGACCACGTCACAAGCCGCAATCCAGTAAGAATCCGAATCTCACCCGGCTTCGCATTTTCCAATCCAGTATGATCCGTGTTGACGTCCGATTGCGTTGGAAACAACATTCTGCAAAATTAAACTTCATCAGTTAATGTCACGAAAGATCCTCTCCCAATGATTGAACGCAGGAGTGTGCGATGGGATGAGAGAGAGAGAGAGAGAGAGAGAGAGAGAGAGAGAGAGAGAGAGAGAGAGAGAGAGAGAGAGATGGGACGGTGGGGAGGGAGCATCACTCTGTGTCTGACCCCGGGAGTGTGTGATGGGACGGTGTGGAGGGATCTTCACTCTGTGTCTGACGCCGGGAGTGTGTGATCGGACGGTGTGGAGGGAGATTCACTCTGTGTCTGACCCCGGGAGTGTGTGATGGGACGGTGTGGAGGGAGCATCACTCTGTGTCTGACCCCGGGAGTGTGTGATCGGACGGTGTGGAGGGAGCATCACTCTGTGTCTGACCCCGGGAGTGTGTGATCGGACGGTGTGGAGGGAGTATCACTCTGTGTCTGACCCCGCGAGTGTGTGAGGGGGCGGTGTGGAGGGAGCTTCACTCTGTGTCTGACGCCGGAACTGTATGATGGGACGGTGGGGAGGGAGCATCACTCTGTGTCTGACCCCGGGAGTGTGTGATCGGACGGTGTGGAGGGAGCATCACTCTGTGTCTGACCCCGGGAGTGTGTGATCGGACGGTGTGGAGGGAGTATCACTCTGTGTCTGACCCCGCGAGTGTGTGAGGGGGCGGTGTGGAGGGAGCTTCACTCTGTGTCTGACGCCGGAACTGTATGATGGGACAGTGTGGAGGGAGATTCACTCTGTGTCTGACGCCGGGAGTGTGTGATCGGACGGTGTGGAGGGAGATTCACTCTGTGTCTGACCCCGGGAGTGTGTGATGGGACGGTGTGGAGTGAGATTCACTCTGTGTCTGACCCCGAGAGTGTGTGATGGGACGGTGTGGAGGGAGCTTCACTCTGTGTCTGACCCCGGGACTGCGTGATTGGACGGTGCGGAAGGAGATTCACTCTGTGTCTGACCTCGGGAGCGTCTCATGGGACGATGTGGAGGGAGCTTCACTCTGTCTGACCCCGGGAGTGTGTGATCGGACGGTGTGGAGGGAGCTGTACTCTGTGTCTGACGCCGGGAGTGTATGATGGGACGGTGTGGAGGGAGATTCACTCTGTGTCTGACCCCGGGAGTGTGTGATCGGACGGTGTGGAGGGAGCTGTACTCTGTGTCTGACGCCGGGAGTGTATGATGGGACGGTGTGGAGGGAGAGTCACTCTGTGTCTGACCCCGGGAGTGTGTGATGGGACGGTGTGGAGGGAGATTCACTCTGTGTCTGATCCCGGGAGTGTGTGATGGGACGGTGTGGAGGGAGATTCCCTGTGTGTCTGATCCCGGGAGTGTGTGATCGGACGGTGTGGAGGGAGCTGTACTCTGTGTCTGACGCCGGGAGTGTGTGATCGGACGGAGTGGAGGGAGATTCACTCTGTGTCTGACCCCGGGAGTGTGTGATGGGACGGTGTGGAGGGAGATTCACTCTGTGTCTGACCCCGGGAGTGTGTGATGGGACGGTGTGGAGGGAGCATCACTCTGTGTCTGACCCCGGGAGTGTGTGATCGGACGGTGTGGAGGGAGATTCACTCTGTGTCTGACGCCGGGAGTGTGTGATCGGACGGTGTGGAGGGAGATTCACTCTGTGTCTGACCCCGGGAATGTGTGATCGGACGGTGTGGAGGGAGCTGTACTCTGTGTCTGACGCCGGGTGTGTGTAATGGGACGGTGTGGAGGGAACTTCACTCTTTGTCTGACCTCGGGTGTGTGTGATAAGGCGGTGTGGATGGAGATTCACTCTGTGTCTGTCCCCGGGAGTGTGTGATGGGACGGTGTGGAGGGAGATTCACTCTGTGTGACATGGGAGTGTGTGATGAGACAGTGTGGAGTGAGATTCACTCTGTGTGACACGGGAGTGTGTGATGTGACGGTGGGGAGGGTGATTCACTCTGTGTCTTTCCCCGTGAGAGTGAGATGGGACGGTGTGGAGGGGGTTTAACTCTGTGTCTGACCCCGGGAGTGTTTGATGGGAGTGTATTGTGGGTTTTCAGTCTGTGTCTGACACCGGGTAGTGTGTGATGATTCCTGAGTTACTGTGGGATCTTCTCGTGCTGTGACAATTACCGCTTCATCCCTTGAATTGATTTCCAGCAGCCTTGATTCACGGTTTGAACATGCTGGCTCCGCTCTGTTGAAAGGTGTTTCAAACGTGGATGCGAAATAACACCGGCCTTTATTTCTGATCCAGTCCTCGGAACAGGTTCGATCTGGACATCAGGGCAAGGATTTGTGACTCACAAATTGAATTTCCCTTCACACATTCGCTTAACTCACACCCTGGGTGCCACACAGAGTGAATTTCACGACATGCGTTCTGATCACACACAGCTGCGGTCAGGGACAGAGTGAATCTCCTCCCACAACAACGCATTGGTCATCAACAGTGACCATCCAACAAGTTGGCCCTATTCACATGCCCGGGAAGAGACACAGAATGATGTTCTCTCCACATCATCCATTACTGTGTTTCCTCTCAGTCACAGATGGTCTCTACCCCTACCCACGTCCCCTGATACACTCCCGGAGTCAGACACAAAGTGATGTCTGACTGACTTTGCTTGCTCCACACCATCCGAATACTGCGCCTTTGTGTCGGACAAAGACGGAAGTTGTCTTCACACCCTCCTATCGCACACCCCAGTGGTCAGACACTGTGAATATCTCTCTCTCTCTCTCTCTCTCTCTCTCTCTCTCTCTCTCTCTCTCTCCACGGCTATCACTCACATCAGTTCAGATTGCACGCCGCACACTGTCAAGTCACAGGCTCTTGCGGACAGACACAGAGTGAGTCTCCCTCCACACCATCCCATCACGCACTCTCGGATTGCGAAACAGAGTTAAGCTACTGTCACAGTGTGCAATCGCACACTCCAGGAATCAGGCACAGCGCTGCTCGTTCAGCAACGTCCAATTACTGAGACACGGTGAAAGACATGGAGTGAAGCACTTTCTCACTCTCCCATGTCACACGCGCAGGGTCAAAAACAGTGTGCTTTGCCCACGCCATCTCATTAAACTCTCGCGGGATCACACACAGAGTGAATCTTCCTCCACACAGTCCCATCACACGTTCCCAAAATCAGATACACAATGAAGCTGCATCGGTCCCGTCCATTCACACTATCCCGGTGTCAGTTGCAGAGTGAAGATCCCTGCAGGCCATTCAGTCACACACTTCCTGACGGGGCAAACACAAGTTAGCGTTCCATCCACGATGTCCCGTCACACACTCTCGGAGACAGCCGAAGAATGAAGCTCTTGTCTCAGGGTCACATTATACTCTCCCGGTGTCAAACACAGAGTGATTCTCCTTCCACACTGTCTCATCACACACGACCGAATCAGTCTCAGACTGAAGCTATCTCTGCACCACACTATCACACACTCCGTGGGTCAAACATGGAGTGAAGATCCCTGCGCATACTCTCTCTCCACACAGTCCTGCAGACAAACACAGTGTGGACCTCCCTCCACACTAACCCATTACACTCGCCCGTGAACAGATAGGAAGCGAAACACTCTCGGCATTAACCCACCGCATACTCCAGTGGTCAGACACAGTATGAAGCTCCTACACGGTGACATCACACAACACAGGGGTCAGAAAACGAGAGAATCTCCCTCCGCACCGTCCTGTCACACACCACTGGTTTCAGACACAGAGCGGAACACCATTAAGTCACGCGTTACCGTTCTCGGTTTCAGGCATACACATGACACACGCCCCCCAAAAACGCACTCACACACCCCCCTTCTCACCATAGCTTCCCATCACACGCACATTGTGTCAACCACAAGGACCCATCATACAAAAACGGTGTGATACACAGATTTAAACTCCCCGCAAACTGTCCGATCACACACTAACAAGGTCAGACGCATATTGTCTCTCTCCACGGGCCCATCACAGACACCCGGGGTCGGACGTGGTGTGCGGCTCCCGTCCATACTGTCCCATCACATAATCCCGGTGTCGGATACACAGTTTTGTTCCCTCCACAAAGCCCCGTTACGCAAAGATGAGTCAAAGATAGAGTGAAGCTCTCTTTCCATGGCCTCGTCACTCATTGCTGCGGTCAGACGTGGAGTGAAGTTTCCTGCACACCGTCCTCTCACACTCTTCCGGGGTCACATTCTGGGTGTTTCTCATTTCACACCTTCACATCACACACTCCTGGTTTCTGGCAGAGTGAAGCCTCCTCCAATCCGCCCCTCACACACTCCCTGTGTCAGAGAACAGCGTCTCATCACACATTGCCAGCGTCATACACAGAGTGAATCCACCTCCACAACGTCCCTTCACACTCTCCTGGATTCAGTGATAGAGTGAAACTTCCTCCGCGCAGCCCCATCACACACTCACTGGGTCAAACACAGAGTGATGAGGAGCGGGTTAAAGAGCGAGATGATGCCTCACCTCTTCTGCTGGTCAATAATTCACAGATTTGAGCCTTGGTTTTGTTGACAGATCTGTACTTCCTTTCCATCTCAGTGAACTGGTGACGGAGATCGTTGTGCATTCGTTTAAGAACTGTCAGATTAGAGTAGAGCGCAGAAACCTTCGACTGAAGGGTTGAGTTTCTCTCATGGCAGTTTCGGTCGGAGATGACCTTATACTGACGAATCCGTGATACTGAGAGAGATGGTGAAGGATGTTTAGCGTTTACAGTGACACGTAAGTCAGCGTTACGCTACCGAACGGGTCAGTGAGAGTGTTGTGTCGGTGTCACGATGAAGGAAGTCACAGTGAAGGATGCGTTGGTGGCACAGTGAGAGGCGTCGGCGTCACCTTGAGGGGCGTATCTCTGTCACTCTGAGGGTTAGGGTTAGGGTTAGGGTTATATCCGTGACCTGCTGAAGGTTTTGCTGTTGTTGCCATGGGGGTCTGCGTCAGTATCGCGCGGGGCATGTTCGAATTGCTGTGAGGAACGTGTCCATGTCTCTGTGATCGGTGTTTCAGTGCCCCAGCGAGAGGAGTACCGGGTCACAATGAAGTATATCTCGATGTCAAGACCAGGAAAATGTCACCGTGATGGGCCTTGTGCTGTCACCGTGGGTGGAGTGTGTGTGCGACATGGTGTCGGGTGCTCTGATCTCACAGAGAGGTGTATGTCGGAGTCACGGTGAGAAATATGTCATGTCCACGGTGTGTTTGAGAGCGTCACGCTAAGCTGTGTGACGGCTTCACGGAGTGTTCTTTATCGGTGTCATTGTGAATTTAAGTGTCGGTATCACGTTCAGAGGTTTGCCTGTATCAGAGTGAGGGGCGGGCAATTGCTTCAGTGAGCGATGCATCTGTGTAATGTTGAGGGGTGATGCTGCATCAGTATGGGGTGCTACAGTGACTTCTGAGTCTTTGTCACCGTGCGGGGGGCAGCGAATCACATTGAGGAGCGTAAAGATGTCACGGTGTGCGGTACCTCTGTGTCACGGTGAAGTGCGTGTCAGTGTCACTGTGAGGTGTGTTTCGGTGTCCCCTTGAGGAGTTTATCCGTGAGAGCATCAGGGGCATGTCGATGTTAATGAGGGGTACGTTGCGGTCAGTGTGACTGCCATGTGAGTGACGCAGCGATGGTCCTGTCAGTGTCGCTTTCTGGAGTGTATCTGTGTCTCGTTGAAGGTCGTGATCGTGCTACTGTAACAGCATTATGGTGAATGGCGTTTCGGTGTCAGTATGAGTCTTGATTGTGTTATGTTAAGGCTGTGTTTTCATTACGGTTTGAGGTTTGTCCATATTATTGAACATATACCAAAGAATACTACAGCACAATGCAGACCCTTCGGCCCACAATGTTGTGCCGTCCCGTAAACCCTGCCTCCTATATAACCCCCACCTTAAATTCCACTATATACCTATCTAGTAGTCTGTTATGATTCCACTAGTGTATTTGCCTCCACCACCGACGCAGGCAGTGCATACCACGCAACAACCATTCTCTGAATAAAAGTAATATCCTCTAATATCAACTTCCTACCCATCACCGTAAAGCCATGTCCTGTTGTAGTGAGCAGAGCGGCCCTGGGGAAGAGGCGCTAGCTGTCCATTCTATCTAATCCTCTTAATATCCTGTATGCACCTATAATGTCTCCTCTCATCCTCCTTCTCTCCAACGAGTAGAGTCCTGGCTTCCATAATTTCTGATCATAATCCATACTCTTAAACCCGGCAGCATCCTCGTAAATGTCGTCTGGACCTGTGATGCAATTTTTGGGGATCTCTGGACATTTACTCCCAGATCACTCTGCTTCTCCACACTACCAAATGTCCTGCCATTTACTTTGTACTCTGCCTTGGAGTTTGTCCTTCCAATGTGTACCACCTCACACTTCTCGGGGTTGAACTCCATCTGTAACTTCTCAGACCACTTCTGCATCCAATCAATGTCTCTTTGCAATTTTCGACAATCATCTAAACTGTTCACAACACGGTCAACCTCTGTGTCGTCTGGAAACTTGCCAACCCACCCTTCTACCAACACATCGAGGTCAATGATGAAAATCACGAAAAGTAGAGATCCCAGAACAGATCCTTGTGGGACACCACTAGTCACAACCCTACAATCCGACTGTACTCCCTCCACCACGACCCTCTGCTTTCTGCAGGCAATTCTGCATCCACCTGGCCAAACATCTCTGTATTCCATGCCTTCTGATTTTCTGAATAAGCCTACTGTGTGGAACCTTGTGAAATGCCTTACGAAATTCCATGTATATCAGATCCACGGGACTACCCTCACCTATTGCGTGGTTTCCTCCTCAAATAAATCAATCCGGCTTGTTAGACACGATCTGACCTTTACAAAGCCATTCTGACTGTCACTACCCAGACAATAATTCTCTAAATGGTCATGGATCCATAGATTACTGGGAATATTTTTAAAAAGCTCTCCCACCACAGTCATAAGGCTCGGTGGTGTATAATTAACCTATCTAACCCTACTACTTTTACTGAACAACGGGACAACATTCGCCTCCCTCCAATACTCCTTCACTATTCCCATGGACAACGAGGACATAAGGATCCTAACCAGAGGCTCAGCAATCTCTTCCTTCGCGTCGTGGAGCAGCCTGGGGAATATTCCGTCTGGCCCCGTAGACTTATCAGTCCTATGAAATTTTAACAACTCCAACACCTCGTTTCCCATACTATCAACATGCTCCAGAACATCAACGTCCCTGATATAGTCTTCACCGTGATCAAGTTCCCTCTCATTGGTTCATACCGAATTTAAGTATTCATTAACGACCTCGCTCTCTTCCACAGTCTTCAGGCACGCCCCCCCACCTTTATCACTAATCGGTCCTACCTTCACTCCTGTCTTCCATTTGTTCTTCACATAACGGAAGAATGTCTTACCCTACTGGCCAAGACCATCTCATGCCCCCTTCTTGCTCTCCTCACCCCCGTCTTAAGTGCCTTTCTTGCTACCCTATATTTCTCAATAGACCCATATGTTCCTTTCTTCCTAAACCTCAAAATGCTGCCTTCTTCAACCTGACTATATTTTCCATGTCACTTGTAACCCATGGCTCCTTCACCCTACCATTCTTTATCTTCCTCACCGAGACAAATTTATCCCTAACATCCTGCAAGAGATCACTAAACATCGACCACTTTTCGTGTGACTAGTTGTGTGCCACAAGGATCAGTGCTGGGTCCATTTTTATTTGTCATCTATATCAATGATATGGATGATAATATGGCACATACTATCATCAGATTTGCTGATGATACAAAGCTTGGAGGTGCAGTGGACAGTGAGGAAGGTTTTCAAAGCTTGCAGAGGGATATGGACCTGTGGAAGGAATGGACTGAGAAAAATGGCACACGGGAGTTCAATACAGATTGGTGTGAGGTATTGTACCTTGGAAGGATAACCCAAGGGAGAACATACAAAGTAAATGGTAGGGCTGAGTAAAGCAGTAGAACAGAGGGATATGGGAATACAGATACAATAATTCCCTAAAAAGCGGTGGCACAGGTAGATAGGGTTGTAAAGAGAGATTTTGCATCATTGGCCTTTATATATCAAAGTATCCAGTATAAGAATTGGAACATTATAATAAGGTTATATAAGACATTGGTGAGGAAGAATTTGGAGTACTGCGTGACGTTTTGGTCACCGAATCACAGGAAAGATATTAATCAGGTAAGAATGCTGAGAAGGTTTACATGGATGTTGCCGGGACTTGAGAAACTGAGTTACAAGGAAAAGCTGAATAGATTCGACAAGGTTCCACACGGAAGGCTAGTTAGGAAGGTTCAGTCTTTAGATATTAATATTTGAAGAAGACAAATGGATTCAACAGTAGCTGAATGGGAGATGCCAGAGAGTAGTGGTGGATAAATGATTGTCAAATTGGAGGCCGGTGACTTGTGGTGTGCCTCATGGATTTCTACTTGATCAAATGTTTATTGACATATACATTACTGATCTGGATGATGGGGTGGTAAATTAAATTAGTAAGTATGTAGATGATACGAAGATAGGTGACGTTTTGGATAATGCAGTAGGTTTTCAAAGCTTCCAGAGAGATTTAGGCCAGCTGGAAGAGAGGACTGAACGATGGCAGATGGAGTTTAATGCTGATAAGTGTAAGCTGCTACATTTTGGTAGGAATAATCAAAATAGGACATACATGGTAAATTGTAGGGCATTGAGGAATACAGCAGAGCAGAGTGATCTGGGAATAATGGTGCATTGTTCCAGGCAGGTGGAATCTCATGTGGATAGGTTGGTGAAGAAAGCTTTTGGTGTGCTGGCCTTTACAAATCAGAGAACAGCAATTGAGATGTATGGTTATAACTGTCAAGGCTTTAATAAGGGCAAATTTGGAGAATTTCGTACAGTTCTGGTCACCGAATTATAGGAAGGATGTCAACAAAATAGAGAGAGTACGGAAAAGATTTACTAAAATGTTACCTGAGTTTCAGCACCTAAGTGACCGAGAAAAGTTCAACAGTTAGGTCTTTATTCTTTGGAACGTATAAGGCTGAGGTGGGGGGGGTGACTTTATAGAGGTATTTAAAATTATCAGGGGATAGGCAGAATTTAATTGGATGGGCTTTTTCCATTGAAAGTATTGTAGATTCAAACAAGAGGACATGAGTTGAGAGTTAGGTGACAAAAGTTTAGGGGAAACACGAGGGGAACTTCATTGCTCAGAGAGTGGTAGCTTCCACGAGAAGTGGGAGAGACAGGTTCGATATTGTAATTTAATAAAATTGGATCGATATATGGACAGGAAAGAACTGGAGTGTTATGGGTTGAGTGCAGGTCGGAGAGAAAAGCGCTCCGCACGGATAGAAGGACGAGATGGCATGTTTCCGTGCTGTTATTGTTCTATGGTTATATGGTTTGGATTAGAACTTTATTCCCTGGAGCGTAGAAGAACGAGGGGAGATTCGAAGAGTTATATAAAATTATGATGGGTAGAGATAGAGTGAATGCAAGTCGGCTTTTTCCACTGAAGCCAGGGGCGAAAAAAAGCCAGATGACATGGGTTATGTGTTAAGGGGAAAGTTTAAAGGAATCATGTTGTTGGGGGGGGAGAGTTGTTCACACACAGAGTGGTGGGAGTGTGGTATGACCTGCCAGGTGAAGAGGTAAATGCGGGCTCATGGATGAGAGGTGTATGGAGAGATATGGTCCAGGTGCAGGCCGATGTGACTAGGCATAAAAATGGTTCGGCAGGGCAAAGTGGGGCGACGTGGCCTGTTTCTGTGCTGTAATGCTCAGTGGTTCCATGGTTCTATGTCCCTAGTACATTTCACTGCAAAAACATCATCCCAATTGACACCCGCAAGGTCTAGTCGTAGAGCCTCATAATTGCCCTTCTCCAATTACAAACTTTCCTGTCCTCTCTGATTCTATCCTTTACTCCATGCACTTTTTCCACTGTTCTATCGCTCCAGGTCCCATCTTCCTCGAAAATTAGTTTAAACCCTCCTGAAACATGATAGCCAACCTACCTTCAAGGATATTGCTCCACCTCGAGTTCAGGAGCAACCCATCCAATCTGTAGAGGTCCCACGTTCCGCAGAAGAGATCCCAATGATCCAAAAATATAAAACCTTTCCACTTGCACCAACCCCTCAGTCACACATTCAACTGGCAACACCTCCAGTTCTTACCATCACTATCACGTAGCAGAGGCAGCAATCCAGATAACACCACCCCTGAGATCCTGTTCTTCAGCCTTCTGCCGAGTACCCGAAACTCACAATTCAGCACTTCATCCTTCTTATCTATTCTGAGCGGTTTTTAGCTGTGTTACGGTAAGCGGGGTGTTGATGTCACCGTTGTGTTTTACAATAACTATTTATTCCACTCTCTTTATTTATTGTCGTACTCCACCCGGAGCCGGTTCCACTCACCTTGCATCGAGAGACGCACCACTACCACGATGAGGGCGGATGTAACTAGGCAGAGTAGGCAGATCAGACGGTACGGTCTATTTCCGATCTTCACTTTCGACTGCTGTTCATGCGCATCTGTGGAGAGACCATACAGCCATCAGACCATAATATATAATTTATAAATCCACAGGAGCTACTTAATGAAAACTTTACATCAGTAACTTAGTGACTGTAGTGATATTTGCTGCAGACTGAAAATCATGTCGATGTAGATATTCAGAAAGAGGATGTGCTGGAGCTTTAGCAGAACTTCACGTTGGATAAGTCGCTTGGAACGGACGAATGTAAAGGAGGCTACTGTGGGAGGCGAGGGAGGAGATTGCTGAGCCTCTGGCGATGATCTCTACATCATTAATAGGGACGGGAGAGGTTCCGGAGGATTTGAGGGTTGCGAATGTTCTTCCATTATTACACAAAGTGAGTAGAGATAGCGCTGGAAATTATAGACCAGTGAGTCTTACCTCAGTGGTTGGTAAGTTGCTGGAGAAGACCCTGAGAGGCAAGACTTATGAACGTTTGGATAGGTATATAATATTTAGGAGTAGTCTGCATGGCTTTGTCAAGGGCAGGTAGGGCCAAACGTCCCTGTTTAAATTTCTGTGTGGATTTTCCTAAACACTTTGATGAAGGAAAACAGTAGATCTAGCGTATATGGATTTCAGCAAGGCTTTTGATAAGGTACCCGATGCAAGGCCATGAGATGATTGAGAAAATAAGGGGGTATGGGATCCAATGGGATATTGCTTAGTGGATCCAGAACTGGCTTGCATAGAGACGTCAAAGAGTGGTTGCAGACGGATCATATTGTACATGGAGTTTCTCAGTGGAGTACCTCAGCGATCTGTTCTGTGACCCTTATACTTCGTGATTTTTATAAATGACCTGAATGAGGAAGTTGAGCGATGGGTTGGTAAGTTTGCTGATGACACATAGTTTGGAGATAATGTGGATAGTGTGGAGGGTTGTCAGAGGTTGCAGCAGGATATTGATAGGGTGCAAAACAGGGCTGAGAAGTGGCAGATGGAGTTCAACCCAGACAAGTGTGAAGTGGTTCATTTTGGTAGATCAAATATCATAGCACAATATAGCATGAATGATAAGACTCGGCAGTGTGCAGGATCAGAGGGATCTTTGGGTCCGAGTCCATATGAAGCTCAAAGTAGCTGTACAGATTGACTCTGTGGTTAAGCAGGCATATGGTATATTGGCCGTCATTAATCGTGAAATAGAATTTAGGAGCACAGAGGTAAAGTTGCAACTATATAGGACCTTGGTCAGACCCCACTTGGAGTACTGTGCTCAGTTCGGTTCGCCTCACTACAGGAAGAATGTGGAAACCTTAGAAAGGTTGCAGAGGAGATTTACAAGGATGTTTCCTGGATTGGGGCGCATGCCTTCTGAGAATAGGCTGAGTGAACTCGGCCTTTCCTCCTTGGAACGACGGATGATGAGAGGTGACCTGATAGAGGTGCACAAGATGATGAGAGGCATTCATCGTGTGGATAATCAGAGGCTTTTCGCCCGGGGCTGAAATGGTTGCCACAAGAGGACACAGGTTTAAGTTGCTGGGGAGTAAGTACAGCCGAGATGTTAGCGGTATGTTTTTTACTCAGAGAGTGGTCAGTGCGTGGAATTGGCGGCCGGCAACTGTGATGAAACCGGATAATACAAGGTATTTTAAGAGGCTTGCATTGCGCTGTAGGTTCTCTATGTTTCATAAGATATAGTAGCCGAAGTAGCGCGAACAGGCCATCGACATGGCTCCGCTATTCAATCATGGGCTGATCTATTTCTTTCTGTCATCCCCACGTCATTGCCTTTTGCCCAGTCCCACTGAAACGCTGGCTAATCAAGAACCTATCTGTCTCTGCCTTAAATGCACTCGATGACTTGGGTTCCACAGCTTCACGTCGCAACAAATTCCACAAAATTACCTCCCTCTGACTGATGTAATTTCTCCGCACTTCAGTTCTAAAAGGAGGTCCTTCAATCCTAAAGATTTGACCTCTTGTCCTAGAATTCCTTACCAAAGGAAGGAAAGTTTCCATATCTAGTCTGTTCAAGCCTTTCAGTATTCGTAAATTTCTGTGAGATATTCGCTTGTTCTATTGAACCCCAGGGAATACAGACCAAGAGCTGCCTGATGTTCCTAATACAGCAAACCTCTCATTCCTGGAATCATTCTCATGAATCTTCTCTGAACCCTCTCTGATGTCAGTATATATGAGGAACCCAAAACTGAACACAATACTCTAAGTGTGTTCTCACGAGTTCCTTTTGTTTCCTCAACAAATTTCAACTTCCTTGACTTGGCAAAGGCTGACAGGTGTCTGACGAATTCCAGTGATCAGTCAGATCTCCCCTGAGCCCCCTCCGCTCCAGAGGAAGCGACCCAGGTGTCCGACCTCTCGTTGTAACACATGCCATGTGTAACCGGCAGAGTCCGGTTAAACCTCTCCGGAGGCTACCGAACGCAGTGACATGATTTCGATAATAGGGTGACCGGAACTGTATTCAATACGCCTGATTCATCCTAGATGGTGATTTTTATAAAGTTGCAACGTCACTCCCTGACATTTGTACTCAATGTCGCGACTAATGAAGGCAAGAATGCCATTGGACTTCTCAACCATCCCATCAAATTGTGCAGCCACTTTGAGGGAGCTATGAACATGGACTACAAGATCCTCTGCCCAACTAAAGTAAGGACATGTTATGCATAGAATTGTGCTCCGATGGGCCGTTTCTCTATGTTTCTATTTTACAGCACGGTTCAGGGTCTTGGCTTTGATAGTGTGTCATTGCTTTCATTAGAGTAAGCAAGGTGCGACATTTTAGGCTCGTCCCTGTTAAACTCCGTCCATCTCCCGGTCTCCATCCATATCTGTAACTGATCTGCATCCCACTGAATACTTTGATGGTCTTCTCCGCTCTCCACAGCGCCACCTCTGGCCGTTCCATCAACAAAGCGACGAACCCACCCATCTGCAATTTCATGCAGAGCATTTATATACATTTAAGAGCCGAGTGGTAATTTTGCAGTTCTATACGATCCTGTTCAGACCCCATTTGGAGTACTATGCTCAGTTCTGCTCGCCTTGGAAAGACGTCGAAACCATTGAAATGGTTCAGAGGACATTTATAAGAACGTTTCCTGGATTGGACAGAATGCCTGAATAGAATAGGTTGAGTGAATAAAAACACAAAATGCTAGCAGAACACAGTAGGACAGACAGCATCTATGGGAGGAGGTAGTGACGACGTTTTGGGGCGAAACCCTTCATCAAGAGGATTGAGTGAATCTCGCCTTTACTCTTTGGAGCGACGGAGGATGAGAGGTGTCCTGATAAAGGTGTATAATGTTATGAGAGGCATTGATTGTGTGGATAGTCAGAGGCTTTTCTCCAGGGCTGAAATGGCTCGCAAGAGAGGGCATGGTTTTAAGGTGCTTCGATATAAATGCAGAGGAGATGTCAGGGGTAAGTTTTTTTACGCAGCGAGTGGTAAGTGCGTGAAATGGGCTACCGGAGGCTGTGGTGGAGGTGGAAACGAGAGGGTCTTTTAAGACACTTCCTAATGGCTGCATTGAACTTAGAATAATAGAGGGCTAAGGGAAAAGCCTAGGTTGTTCTAAGGTAGCGACATGAGCGGTCAGTTTTGTGGGCCGAAGGGCCTGCAATGTGATGTATGTGTTCTATGTTTCTATGTTCCTAACACACGCATCTACAATTTCATCCAGATCATCTATATACATCACAGACAGGGATTAATTGTGGTGCCGATTGACAACGTTTTATTACCCAGATTGTGGACAGTCTATGGGAGACAGAGGAAGTGGTCGAGGCAGATGCATTAGAAACGTGGATAATTGCGAGTATGACACGTGATCCCTCCAGGCTGACATCATGACTGTGAATTCTGACCTGTTTGTGCAGTGGTTGACGACCCGCCAGGTCCGGAGGAAATGGGAGGATCTTCATCCTGATCGATGCGTGGTTCCTCTTTCCGAAATTTCAGATCTGAGTAGTTGGATTTCAGATTGCCTGGGAGAGAAGGAGAGAATATAAGAGAGTGTGAGAAATAGGTGAGAGGCCTGTAGCGAATCGTGGGAGTGAGAACAGACAGAGGGCAGTGAGGGAAATAAAGAGTGGGACAGAGACGGAGTCGATACGGTGAGAGAAAACTGAGAGGGAGGGAGAGGTGGGAAGTGACAAGGAAAGTCTGGGATTCCAAGTAGGAGGGAGACGGTAGAAGGGATCGATGGGGTGGGGTGGGATGGAGAGTGTTGCGGTGGGCTGAAAGGTAGAATAGAATGGGGAAACAGAACAAGGAAAGAATGGGAGAGCGTGGCGGAGGGAAAAGGGAGTGACGTTCTGAGCGGAAGGGAATGACAAGTGTTAGAGCGATATCACAGTTGAGGGAGAGAGAGGATAGAGTGAGTAGAGGAAAAGGTGGAAGAGGGACAGAGGCAGTGAGAGAGGGTTGTTTTATTATTTTTTATAGTTGTATTATTGTTTGCAAGCTTTCTACAGCTTTCACACTTTGGATATCCGGCAGGTTTGTGGGGACTAATATGCTAATAAGCATTGATTACAGGACGTTGCTGCGGAGTTTAACACGTTGTGGGGTTTTCGCGCTCCATTGTGTTTCTTTGTGTTGTGGCTGTTTGCAAGAGGAAGAGCGGTACGGTAACGTAGTGCTTTACAGTACCACAGACCCGGGTTCAGTCCCGCCACTGACTGCAAGGAGCAGGTCCGTTCTACCCGAGACCGGAGTGTTCGTGATCGAACGTTGTGCAGTGAGATTTCCTCTTGGTTCTCACAAAGTGAATTTGTAAAGCGATTGTTTGGACAGAGTTTCACCCTTTCTCTTGAAATCCCCAAATATCACAAACTTTACTGTTTCACTGCATTTGTCTGCTATCTCGCTTCAGATTTGCTCCTCTAATTCTGGCTGACTATAGGGTGGCCTATACGACAACCCCATAAAATGTGGTCGATAGGGAAGGGTCGTTCCGTTAACTTTCTCCTGACTCTCCGCGTTTGACTTGCCAGAGCTCAGAGCCACACCCTTTACCCGGAGTAAAGCCCGTGTGCCATTTCTCCACCCATCTACAACCGGTCCACATCCCAC